>NC_061118.1:121171208-121471208 GCF_002878395.1 Capsicum annuum
TTTCTTTTCAACAACGACTGATGGATTTTTATTTTTGGATACACTTTCATATTTGCAGTTCATTCAGATTTTTCATCTTTCAAGTCAATTTCATTGGCCATATTCGTTAGGAGTTCCTTGCTTGCTACCCTGTGTTTCTTTTTTAATAAGGTCTGAGATAATATAGTCTTTAGTAACCCCCTTTCCCATGCAGGTATTCTCCTATAGCACGTTCTGCTGTATAATCATCTCCCCAAGAAAACCATCCATAAAAATTTGAACCAGGGGAATTTCTATTGGTTTTCCATTCTTGTTTGCACTGGAACGCTTCGAAGGCTTTCTTAAACTCCATTGCACCATTAAAACCAGTTCAATCACTATTGAATCTCGACACTGCCATCAAATATTAATCCCTTCTCAAAATTTGACATATAAACATGAGCAAAACTGTCATTAAATTATAACAGGGTATCGACACCACCTTTTTGGTCCCTTTGGTCTTATCAGTTCACACCTATCAAACTTAAATGTAAAATGCAGGATCTTGTTTGAGGGATCAATTCCTAATCGGTAAAAAACTCCATTCACAAAATTATTGTACTTTATGTCTGTTGTCACGAAAACCTAATGAGTAATACATAACTCAAACACATGAAAGTGGATCCATCAATCTGTACTCACCTTATTCTTCCTACCCTATCAATGTCAAACACTGTTTAATCTTCAGTTCTCATCGTGAAGTAGTGTACAAAACTACAGAGGCTCAAAGGGTTCCAATCTTCAAAACCTTTCTTCTAAATCTTCTGGGAAGGGTAACAACAATCTGAAAAACTAAAAACCCGGTAAAGATAAACCCTTGCTACTATGGTATTGAGTTCTTCCAATAGATGAACCATCTATTTGCAACAAATAGGAAATCTATTAGACTACATGTCTGTCAAGAATAAACAAGTATACCATACGTAATGCACCATGATTGTTGTAATCATAAACTTGTGTTGTTGTTTGTTATGGACTTTGATAGTTTTAACTCATTATTGGGGATATGATGCTATTATTTATTATATAAAATATGTTTTTATTAACTTGTGCATCAATAAAAAGAGGTAATAGTAACTAAATACAATATACTACAAAAAATATTTTCTGTAGATTACCCATCTATTGCAACAGATGGATATTTGTTGGACGAACACAATACAGTTCATCAATCTAGACTGCGTTCAACTAACAGATGATCAATATATTGCAATAGATGGGTAGAATGTTGGAAAAACTCAAACCCCTTGCAATTGGAGTGTCTTCTTCCAACAGATGATACATCTGTTGCAACAGATCTACTGGAAGAACACAATACAGTTCTTGCCACTGTTTGTGTTCTTCCAACAGATGACCAATCTATTTCAACAGATAGTTCATATGTTGGAAGAACTATCTAAAAATAGTTATTAATTAAAAAATGGTTATTGAAAAGGTGAAAAGTCATGAATTTTTGATTATTTAATAAAGGAAAATGATTCGTAAAAAAATAATAAGGAAATAAATGATAAACATAATTTAAAATATGGAAAAAATGGTTATTTAATTTTAATAACTAATGTTAGTATTAAAAAGGTAAAAAGTCACGACTTTTAATCTTTTTTGTTTTTGAATCTATTTTTTTAAATTAAATAATTGAAAAGTCACTAGTTTGAATTAATTAAGGGATATAATTTTTAAAAAATAGGTGACAGTTGTGACTTTTTGTTTAACACATTCAAAATAGTTGATGAATCAAATTCTCCATCTATCGTAACTGATGAATCAACTGTTAGAAGAAATAAAATAGCTCTTCCAACAAATGGTCCATCTGTTGCAACAGATGGATCACCTGTTGGAAGAAGTCAAACCAGTTGCAAGACTGCCTTGATTTCTTCCAACAAATAACCCATCTATTGCAACAGATGGGTTATCTATTGCGACAGATGGACCATCTATTGAAAGAACTAAATAAAATGGTTATTATTAAAAAAATAGTTATTGAAAAGGTGAAAAATCTTTAATTATTTAATTAAGAAAAATAATTATTTAATTTCAAGAACTATTGTTAATATTAAAAAGGTGAAAGTCATGACTTTTCACTAGCCAAATTTAAATAACCGAAGTCACCAGTTTAATTTAATCAAGGCATGCATGTAATTAATAAAATGGAGGTGAACAGTCGTGACTTTTTGCCTAACACATTCAAATTTAATCCTCTATAAATAGGTACCTCCTAACTCATTCAGCCTACTCCACATTATTTATTTCTTGCATCTTGTCTTTTATAAAAACCCCATTACATCTCTAATCCCTTCTCTTCAAAGAGCAGATTCATTTTTCGTCTGTTGAGGTATGTTTTTTTTTTTGTAAAACTACCAGTTGGAAGTATACGTTGTATTAGATTTGGAATCTTTTCGTTTCTTTAGTATTTTATATTTTTTCTTAATTCCTGCGTGTTCTAGATATGGCTGATCCAGTTTGGGACATGAAAATTCTGCGCGACACCGTATGGGAACTTCAAAGGCAGGTTAATGAAATCCAGTGAGAGTTGGGTGCCATGAGAGCAAGGATGGTACATGGGATTCGAAGGCTAAGGAAGGCCCTGCTGTATTTAGTTGACGATTGGTCGATTGACAACAATAACAACAACAACAACAATAATAATAATAATAGTTAGGTTATGTTTTTTCTTTTAGCATATGTATTTTGTTTTATTTATATCGGATCTACCTAAAACTAATGTATTTTGTTTTGTTTAATGAAAAAATCTACGTTTGGTAAGACCACGTACACTTGCGTGTGTGCTCGGGCGCTATCATAGAACAAGACATTTTTGCCCCTTTACACCTCAAATGTTTTTAAATTTTGCATGCACATTTGTCTCTCAACTTCAATGTTTTTTTTACTGTTTTATTTTTTCTTAATTTTTATTTATTATTTTTTCTTTTTTTCTTATTTTAATACATTTGTCTCAACCTTTATTTTTCTTTTACTCTTTTTCTATTTTTTCTTTTTTTTCCTCGAACATTATCTATTTCTTTCTTTTTAATTTATTTTTCTCAACCTTTATTTTTCTTTTATTTCTTTTTATCATTTCTCTTTTTTTTTTTCTCAAAATTTATTTTTATTTTTTTCTTCTTTTTTTTTCTCAATCTTTATTTTGTTTTATTCTTCTCTTTTTTATTAACCTTTATTTTTTTTAATTTCTTTTCTCTATTTTGTTTCTTATCTTTTTTTCCTTTTTTCTTAACTTCTATTATGTTTTACTAATAAATAGAAAGTTGGATAGTCCGCAAGGGGATCTTCTTTCTTTGACATCAAAGTAAATTTAAGGGCATGGCTTGTTATTTGAAAGTCCTTTGGAATTAGTCTTGCCTTTAAGGCAAAAGTTATAGAACATCTCATAAAGTAGACACAACGTAGTAATGTCAAGTCTTGCTCGTGGGACATAACTTGTTATTTGAAAACTCTTGAGTTAAAGTCTTGCCTCTAAGGAAAGAGTTCTAGAACATCTCATAAATCAAGACACAATGTGGTAGTGCTATCACTTGCGCATTAGGCGTAACTTGTTATTTTAGGGGGAGGTTCTTGGGCTATATCTTGTATTAGAGGCAAGATTAGTAGAGCATCGAATAAATCAAGACACAATACAGTAGTGTCAATTCTTGTCCATGGAACGTAACTTGTGGGCTAAGTCTTGCCTCTAAGGCAAGAGTTATAGAACATCTCATAAACCAAGATAGGATGTGGTAGTGCCAACTCTTTCCCATGGGGCGTGACTTGTTGTTTGAAAGTCCTTTGACTAAGTCGTGTCTCTAAGGCAAGTGTTATAGAACAACTCATAAATCAAGATATAATATGGTGGTGCCACCTCCTACCCATGGGGAATAACTTTTATTTGAAAGTCCTTGGACTCAGTTGTGCCTCTAAATAGAACCGTCAATATGGGTCAAGCCCATTGGGTTGCTTGGAGAGGCCAAACCTATAATTTGATAGGGTTGCATACGATTTTTACAACCCATTTAAGAATAGAGATTTTTAGCCCAACCTGAGTAAGTTCGTTAGCCCATGAGACTATAGTAATATTATAACACCCTGAGTCTGGTATCCCAGATGCTATACGGTACTCAAAATCCTGAAGGACCACAAGCTAACCCATTACTGGTACCTGCTACAACAACTGAGTAGTAATACTATATAATACAGAATAATGGCTGAAATTCCATAAGGTTCAAAACTATAATACTGATGAAAAAAAATGATATAGTCTGATAAACTATCAGAATCAGAAATACTGAATACTGTCCGAACATTTAGTTTGAAAAACCTTTAACTGAACTATCTGAACTGTAAAGTTGATGGAAAAATCTCCTAACTAACTTCATCTACTAAAATACTGAATGTAATGAGATAAATAAAGAAAAAAATATCCTCGAATGATGAGGACTCACTGCTAGACTACTGCTGCTGGCTAAATCTGAATCTATCTACGCGTGATCGAGAACCTGAGTGTCTGAACCTATGGTATAAAATACCATAGCACAAGAGGAAAAGTATGCGTCAGTATATGTGAATGTATTGGTATGCAAAGTGAGGTAGGCAAAATGCAAGGGTTCATATGTATGAACTATAACTGACTGAATAACATGAACATAACTGCGTGAGAATACATGCATGAATACATAACTGTAACTGAAGTCATAAGGATTCTGAATACTGAGTTTACTGATAACACAGATTACTAATAACTTATATAACTGATAACTGATATACTATTTGCTGAGTGACTGTATTTGATAGTCCTATTTCTGATGGAACTAGCTGATTTCTAAACTGAGTTGAGTGACTGTATTCGAAAGTCCTAAAATCTGTAGAACTATTTAAGTTCTTTATTGAAGACTGAGACTATGACTGTGGAAGGTAATCATCTAGCCGATATGCCCTTTTTCTAAATAGATTTAGGGTCCAACCTGTAACCCCAATTGGAAGAATAATAGTATCGTGCCATGAGTAAAGACACTGAAGAGATACTCTTTTCTGGCAGGTTCTCAAATGAGAATGGTGGAACCCTCAACTGTTAGGTTAAGCCACCTCATCAACCCTCAACTAGAAGGTTTTGATGTCTCAACCTATACTGGCTACGTAGTTCTGGAATGTAAGAACTTCTTCTAAGGATCACCCTCTACTGGCAGGTGAGTCCCCATCCCTGGGTTCACTCGGTGCTGAATCCTACTCCTAACTGAATAGATACTGAACTGATTTCCTAGTTTATACTAGGCTGGATTGATCTGTTACTAATCATACTAATTAATTGAACTGAACAGAGTTTACTGGGTTTTCCTGAGTTCCGTAACTGAACTATAATACTACTGATCATGACATGATTGAGATTATTCTGTAACTGACACTGGCTCTAGGCACACAACTAAATTGTCGGGTATTAAATACCTCCAAGACTCGATAGCATGAAAATAATAAGACATAATAACTTTTGAATACTTGACAATAGTCAACAACTCACAATACAATCTATAAGGCATTTCATCAATCACTTAAAATTTATAAACTTGCACATGAATAAGAATGCATACTAACACATCATAATTTCATTAAACCAATCTCATGGGCATTCTATTAAACACATACAAGGTATAGATTTAAGATGGAAGACATTGTGAACTTGTGGGTATAGCATAAGTTCATCATTTAGACCACCAAAGGGTCAAAAAAGCACCATAGTCTCAATTTAGCATTTTATCAAACACATAGTAGGCGTAGTTTTATACTTGGGTATGATCAACAATGCTAATACATCATGAATTCATAATTCATGGGTTTCAATATAAGAGAATCAAAATTCAACTTACATGCTATCATAATATCAAGAAAGACATAAAGATTTCAACTTGGAACACGTTCCACAACCTCAACATAATTACATTCAAACCTACAACATAGAAATCACAATTCATGTTTTTAAAAGAAGTTTCTTGAACTCCAAGGGTGGAAGGGACCCTTGGATGAACACTTTACATACCTTGTTGAAGAATTTCTAGAAAGATTGATGGTGAAATCTCTTGAATTTGATTCTTGAATTGATAGCCCTAGGGTTTTGTTCTTGAGGATTTTATGAATAACGATTGTATTATGCCTCTAAAGGGGCTAAATTTCATGTTATTGGTGCTGAAGGTCAAGGGAAAAAGACCCAAATATCCCTAAGAACGTGGTATTTTAATGAGAAAAAATGGGCTACCGATGCGATATCCGACGCGGCGCGTCGATGCCATCAACATGATATCCAACGCGTCACGCCAAGATCGCGTCGGGTCACTAAAATGGCATGCTGGTAGCTGGGGAAAATATCAAACAATGCGATGGACAACGTGGTGTGCCAAGATCGCGTTGTTTCGCTGTTTTAGGATGCTAAACATGGTATAAACGAGGTTAAAAAAATCCAAAACTTGTTCGAAAAAACCTATTGACCTTCCTGATCATAGTTAACTAAGATATAGGCATTTAAATGACTTACAGTTGTGAAATGAGATTGTCAACTTTCGAAGGCCTAAAAATAAACTAAGTCTGAATACTTGGCATGAATTTTCTAAGTTTGGAACCCTTTAACAAGCTTAAAGGACTGAATTAACCTAGAAATTTTGTGGGGTCTTACAATATCTCCCCCTTGGAAACATTCATCCTCGAATGAGACTGACTGAACTGAGAGTACTAGTATGATAATTTACTTACTGGACATGAACATCTGGGACATGACTATAGGACTAATATTACTAACATGCTGAATTTCATACTGAACACGCATATCTGATGCATGATTACATGACTGAGCTGATTCATAAATGCATGACTGGGAGTACTGATAAGCTGATCATGCATATCTGATGCATGAATACATACTGATCATGCATATATGATGCATGAATACATGACTGAACTAACCCATTAACATATGACTGAATATGCAATGGTAAAAGATCCCAAGTTTATAATGGAAAACTGTGCATGAAACTAAATAAGCTTAAGGAAAGCCATTACCTTGGGCAGAGTCTGGATTAGCGGAGAAGAGGTGAGGATACTTGGTCCTCATGTCTTCTTCTTCTTCCTAAGTAGCTCCCTCAATGGACTGATTCCACCAAAGAACTTTGACTAGAGGGACTTCTTTGTTCCTCAATCTATGAGTCTGATAGTCAAGGATTTAGATTGGAATCTCTTTGAAAGCGAGGTTGTTCTGAACATCTATGCTCTCTATAGGGACTAAGATTGCTGGGTCACCTATGTACTTTTTTAGTAAGGAGACATGAAACACTGCATGGACTGAAGCTAGATCAGAAGGCAATTCAAGCTCATAAGCTACCTTGTCGAAAAGACTGAGAACTTTGAAAGGAACGATATATCAGGGACTGAGCTTTCCCTTCTTGCCGAACCTCTTCACTCCCTTCATGGGAGAGATTTTCAAATACACATAATCACTAATATCGAACTTGAGATCTTTTTTGTGCACATCTGCGTATAATTTCTATCAGCTCTGAGCTATCTTAAGCCTTTCTCTAATCAACTAAACTTTTTCTAAGGTATCGAATACTAGGTCAGGCCCTACAACTGTGGCCTCACCCACCTCAAACTAAGAGATTAGATATCTACATCTCCTACCATAGAGAGCTTCAAACGGAGCCATCTAAATGCTGGAATGATAACTGTTGTTGTATGCAAACTCAATCAAAGGCAAGTGGTCATCCCAAATTTCTTTAAATCTATCGCACACGCTCACAACATATCGTCTAAAGTCTATATGGTCCTTTATGCCTGACCATCTATTTGATGGTGAAAAACTGTACTAAGGTAAACTCGAGTACCAAGGCCCTTTGGAATTCCTTCCAAAAATAAAAGGTGAACTGGGTACCTCTATATGAGACAATGGATAATGGAATACCATGCAATCTGACCAAATATCTAATAGTGTTTGGCATAATCCTTAGCTAAATAAGAGGTATGGACTGGAAGAAAATGAGATGATTTGGTTATCCTATCTACAATGACCCAAACTGAATCATGCGGACGACGAGTATGAGGTAAAACCATCATAAAGTCCATGTTTACTTTTTCCCACTTCCAAGTAGGAATACTGAACTCTTGCTTGGACCTACTAGGCTTTTAATGCTCAATCTTAACCTGCTAACATGTTGAGCACTTAGCCCCAAACTCTGCAATATATCTCTTCATCCCACTCGACCAATAGATCTCTCATAAGTCGCAGTACATCTTAGTAGCCCCTAGATATATTGAGTAGCGTGCACCATGCACTTCTATAAGAATTTGCTGTCTTAAGTCATCAACACGTGGAACACAAACGATCCTGATAGCGTAGAACACCATCTCCACCTTGGGAGAAAACCTCTACCTACTGATCTCTGACTGAGTTTTTCAACTTGATTAAACTGGAATCTCTATCCTGCTTTTTCTTTACTTAAAAAACTAGAGATGATTCTAAACTGTTCTGAACCCACACACTACCTTCTACTGAATCGACTAAGCGAACACCTAGTCGGTCAAGATGATGAACTTCCTGAAATAAATTCTTCTTATTGTCCTTAACATGAGCGACGCTACCCATAGACAGTCTACTGATCAACCTCTACATTGGCCTTGCTTGGGTGATATAGAGTGCTTATTTCATAGTCTTTAAGCAACTCCAACCACCTTCTCCAACGGAGGTTTAAGTCTTTCTAAGAAAATATATACTGAAGGATTTTATGATCTATGAACACATTTACATGCACCCAATACAAGTAGTGTCTCCAAATTTTTAAGGCAAAGACTACTGCTGCTAACTCAAGGTCATGAGTAGGATAGTTCTTCTCCTGAGGCTTAAGTTGTCTGGAGGCATAGGATATGACCTTACCATGCTGTATGAGGACACAACCCAAACCTACTCTAGATGTATCACAGTATACCACAAACCCATCTGAACCATCTGAAAGAGTCAAAACTGGAGATGAGGTGAGTCGAGTCTTCAACTCCTCAAAGCTCTTCTCGCATGAATCTGCCTATTGAAATTTGACTTTCTTCTGAGTTAATCTAGACATGGGGGATGCAATAGATTAAAATACCTCAACAAACTTGCAGTAATAACCAACCAAACCTAAGAAATTCCTGATATCTAATGGAGAAATAGGTCTGGGCCAGTTTTTCACTACCTCGATCTTTTGGGGATCAACTCTAATGCCATCACTGGAAATGATATGGCCAATGAATGCTACAAACCTTAGCCAAAATTTGTACTTACTGAATTCGGTGAATAACTGATGATTTCTGAGAGTCTGTATACTATTCTGAGATAGTCTGGATAATCATGTTCACTACGGGAGTAAACCAGGATGTCATCTATGAAAACTGTAATGAATATGTCCAAGTAATTCTTGAACACATGGTTTATCAAGTCCATAAAAGCTGCTGGGGCATTGGTAAGACCAAAGGACATGACTAAGAATTCAAAGTGACCATACCGAGTTCTGAAATCTATTTTTGGGATGTCACATTCTCTGAATCTAAGATGATGATAGCCTGATTTGAGGTCTATCTTTGAAAAGTAACTAGCACCCTGAAGTTGGTCAAAAAAGTCATCAATTCTGGTAAGGGGATACTTGTTCTTAAATGTGACCTTATTGAGATGACAATAGTCTATGCACATTCTGAGGGAACCGTCTTTCTTGCATATAAATAAAACTGGTGCACCCCACGGGAACACACCGGGCCTGATGAATCCCTTATCTAGGAGATCCTTCAACTGTTCTTTCAATTCTTTGAGTTTTGTAGGTGCCATTCCATATGTTGAAATAGATATGGGATGAGTATCTAGGAAAAGATCAATTTCGAAGTCAATTTCCCTTTTGGGAGGAATTCTGAAAAGATCTCTGGGAAATATATCTGGGAATTCACATGCTACTGACACTGATTCAAGAGTAGGGGTTTCTAAACTGGAGTTCTTGACTTGCACAAGGTGATAGACACATCCCTTAGATATCATTTTTCTCGCCTGAAGGTAAGAAATAAGATGACCCTTAAATGCTGAAGTACTACTCTTCCACTCTAGGATGAGTTTATTTGGGAATTGAAATTGGAAATTCTATTTCTATAGTTAACTGAGGCATAGCAGGAATAAAGCCAATCTATGGCGAGAATAACATCAAAATCAATCATCTCTAATTTGACTAAGTCTACTAAAGTTATTTTATGAGATATCATAATCGGACAGTTCCTGTTACCTTTCGAGCTATGATAGAATTACCCACTAGGGTAGAAACTCAGAAGTGCTCTGCTAGAATTTTGGGACCGACTCCAAAATCAACTGCTATATAAGGAGTAACAAAAGACAAAGAAGCTCGTGGATCTAGCAAAGTGTAAACATGTAAGTGATAAACTTGTAATGTACCAGTGACCACGTCAGGAGAACTTTCTTGATCTTGTTGGGACTGATGAGCGTAGAGTCTATTTGGATGTTGCCCACTGGTGGCACTGGATGAGGTACCCTGCTGATTCAGGCAACTGAACTGAGCTAGAGGACGGTTTCGCTCACCTTGAGAACCTGACTGAGGACAATCTCTAACTTTGTGTCATGGCTTGCCACATCCAAATCAAACATCACTGCCAGCTCTACAAATACCCTGATAGTTCTTACTATAAGTCTGACAAAGAGGATTGATTCGAGCATTGCTAACACTACCTTGAGACTTAGAGCCTGGTGCCCTATCTCTACAGCCGTATCTGAATTTCAACATTGGAGCACTGGCTGAGGATAGAGATAGAACTGAGGATTTCGAGCGGAACTGAGATTGATTCCCACCCTCTGACTTAGGCTAAGCAAAGTTGAAACTACCTATTCTAGCTATCTTGTTCTTTTTCTCTCTCTCCTTATTCTTTTGCTCCCCTATCTGCTGAGCATAGATCATCAGCCTAGATAAGTCCATCTCACTAACCAATGTTGTAGTCCTACACTATTTGACCACACTATTATTCACCCTAGACACAAACTTACTCATTCAGGATCTGCTATCTTTCACCACATGAGGAGCGTATCTAGCTAATTGAGTAAACTTGAGAGAATAACTTGAGAGAATACTCTTTCACTGTCATATTGCCCTGCTTTAGATTAATCAACTCTAACACCTTATCTTTTCTTAGCTCTAGGGGAAATAATCTATCTAGCAAAGTAGTGACAAACTCCTCCCAATCAACGGGCCCTACATCTACAGCCCTCTCTACATTCCACTGTTTAAACCAAGTGTGAGCCACATCCTGCAATTGATATGCAGCTAGCTCCACTCACTCACTAGAATTCACCCCCATAATATCAGTAATATTCTACACCTGATCAAGGAATTCCTGAGAGTCCTCATCTGACTTAGACCTGTAAAAGACGGAGGGTTCATTCGGGTGAAGCCTCGAATCTTGGTTGCTGTAGTACTGGTCATTTAAAATTGATGGACCTTTATTTTGAGCAGCAACTGAATTAGCTAGAGTGGTGAAAGCTTCTCTAAATTCAGCGTGGGATACATGTTTACCTAAAGGATTTGGATGAATGGGCTAAGGGGCTGACTGATCTCCCGTTTCTTTTCCCTGAGTCCTCTTTGGAGGCCTTTTCTATAGATGAAAGAGAAGCTTGTATTAAAAAAGATTTTATCTAGAGCTCATGCTCACTCGTACGATATGAATACTGAAAAAAAAGAAATTGTTCCTAAAACATCTCATAGCCTCCTGTCCATAAGTGTGGCGCGTTACACATCCATGCGCATGACTCTACTAGATAAAACTTTTAGATTTCCTAGGACACTGTTGAGCCTTAGGATCTAATACCAAGTTTGGAATGCCCCGAGTCTGGTACCCCAGACGCTACACGGTGCTTATAATCTCTAAGGACTACAAGCTAACCCATGACTGGTAGCTGCTACAATAACTGAGTAGTAACACTGTATAATGCAGAATAATGGGCTGAAATGCCATAAGGTTCAAAACTGTAATACTAATGAAAATAAAATGATAAAGTCTGATAAAACATCAGAATTTGAAAATACTAAATATTGTCTAACCATCTAGTCTGAAAAGCCTCTAACTGAATTGTTTGAACTGTTGAGTTGATGGGACAATCCCCCAACTAACTCCATCTACTGAAATATTGAATGTAATGAGATAATGAAATAAAAAATATCCTCGTATGATTAGGAATCACTACTGGATTACTGATGCTGGTTGAATCTAAATCTATCTACGCATGATCGAGAACTTGAGCGCCCGAACCTATTGTATAAAACACCATAGCACAAAAGAAAAGTATGCATCGGTATCTGTGAATGTACTGGTATGCAAAGTGAGATAGGATAAATTCAAGGGTTCACATGCATGAACTATAACTGATTGAATAACATGAACAAGATTGCGTGAGAATACATGCATGAATACATAACTATAACTAAAGTCATAAGGATTCTGAATTCTGAGTTTACGGATAACACAGATTAATGATAACTGATATAACTAACAACTGATATACTATTTGCTGAGTGACTGTATTTGACAGTCCTATTTCTGACAGAACTAGCTGAGTTTTGAACTGAGTCGAGTGACTGTATATGACATTCCTAAAATTTATAGAACTATCCATGTTCTTTACTAAAGACTGAGACTAAGACTATGTGAGGTCATCATCTAACTAACATATCCCTTTTCTGAATATATTTGGGGTCTAACCTGTAACCCCAGTTGAAATAGTGTCAGTATCGTACCACGGGTAAAGTCACTGAAGAGATACCCTCACCTGGCAGGTTCTCAAATGAGAATGATGGGACCCTCAACTGTCAGGTTAAGCCACCCCATCAACCCTCTACTAGCAGGTTTTGATGTCTCAACCTACGCTGGCTACGTAGTTCTAGAATACAAGGATTGCTTTGAAGGATCACACCCTCTACTGGTAGGTGAGTCTCCATCCTTGGGTTCACTCGGTGCTGAATCCTACTCCTAACTGAATAGACAATGAACTGATTTCCTAGTTCATACTAGGCTGGACTGATCTGTTACTGATTGTACTTATTAACTGAACTAAACTGAGTTTACTGAGTTTTTTTGAGTTTTGTAACTGAACTAAAGTACTACTGATCGTGACATAATTGAGACTGTTCTGTAACTGACACTGGCTCTAGACACACAGCTAAATTATCGGGTATTAAATATCCCCAAGACTCGATAGCATGAAAATAATAAGACATGACAACTCTTGAATACTTGAAAATAGTCAACAACTCACAATACGATCTATAAGGCATTTTATCAATCACTTGAAATTCATGAACTTGAACATGAATAGGAATGCATACTAATACATCATAATTTCCGTAAACCAATCTTATAAGCATTCCGTCAAACACATACAAGGTATAGCTTTAACATGGAAGACATTCTGAACATGTGGGTATAGCATAATTTCATCATTTAGACCACCAAAGGATCACAAAAGCACCATAGTTTCAATTTAGCATTTTAGCAAACACATGGTAGGCGTAGCTTTATATTTGGGTATGATCAACAATACTAATATATTATGACTTCATAATTCAAGGGTTTCAATATAAGAGAATCAAAATTCAACTTACATGCTATCATAATATTAAGAAACACATATAGATTTCAACTTAGAACACGTTCCACAACCTCAACATGATTACACTCAAACCCACAACATGGAAATCACAATTCATGTTTTTAAAAAAAGTTTCTTGAACTCCAAGGGTGGAAGGGACCCTTAGATGAAAACTTTACATACCTTGTTGAAGAATTTCTAGAAAGATTGATGGTGAAATCTCTTGAATTTGATTCTTGAATTGATAGCCATAGGGTTTTGTTCTTAAGGATTTTATGAATAATGATTGTATTATACCTCTAAAGGGACTAAATTTTATGTTATGGGGGTTGAAGGTTGAGGGAAAAAGACCCAAATACCCCCAAGAATACGATGTTTTAATGAGCAAAAACTGGGCTACCAACGCGATATCCGATGCTGTGCGTCGATGCCTATCTAACACGTCGCGGCAATATCGCACCGGGTCACTAGAATAGCATGCTGGTAGCTGGGGAAAATATCAACCAACGCGATGGGTGATGTGGTATGCCAAAATCGCGTTGGTCCACTGTTTTGGGATTTCAAACATGGTTTAAACGATGTCCTAAAAATCCAAAACTTGTTTGGGAACACCTATTGACCTTCCTGATCATGAATTAACTAAGATATAGGCATTTAAAGGACTTTAAGGTCGTGAAATGAGATTGCCAACTTTTGAAGGCCTAAATATAAACTAAGTCTTAATACTTAGCTAGAATTTTCTAAGACTGGGACCTCTTAACAAACTTAAAGGACTGAATTAAGCTAGGAATTTTGTGAGGTCTTACAAATATGGGGTAGGCTGGCTCGTGGGCTAAAATAAAAATGATTAAAAAATATAATAGAGTACTAAAAATAGAAAAATGAGTCCAAAATCAAAGTCTATTTGGACGCTCATAGATATTTAAATATTAATTATGTTTATAAAATATGTAAATAATTAAAATACAAAATACTAATTTTGTAAGGAATCAAATGTGTTTGATGAAGATGATGTGATGATGTTGAACACCTCATAAGTGCCATCAAAGTTTTTTTAGTAGTTCATTTTCACTTTTAATGGTCTAAATATTGATATTTCTCTGTGTTTTATTATGATCAGTTGAAATAAAATTAGGTTAATATTGCTATTTAGCTATTTATATTATTACTCATTAAAGATTTCATTTGTTTTTCAACATCTCTATTTGGTTTGAATTTGGTATCAAAAGTTATTTAATTTCACAAATTATTAGGATTCTTTTGTAAATTTGAGACTTGATTAACAAGTAGTAACTTCATGTAATATTATATTGTAAATATTTATGTAATTAACATTTTAAAATTTAAATTAAGATTTTAAAAATAATATATTTTAAAAAGTCGGCTGGCCCATGGAGACGTGCAGCCCACAGTGTAATGGGTTGGACTTGCTATTTTCTAGCCTGTCATGTTGAAGCCTGACCCATCAAACTCCAAAGCCCGTTGTGCTAAGCTAGATGGGCTGGGCTAGCTCATATTGACAACTCTACCTTTAAAGACTGAGTTATAGAATATCTCATAAATCAAGACATAATATGATAGTGTCAACTCTTATCCATGGGGCATAACTTTTTAATTGAAAGTTCTTGGGCTAAGTCTTGCCTCTAAGGCAAGAGTTATAGAGCATCTCATAAATCAAAACATAAGGTGGTAGCGTTAACTCTTACCCATGGGGTGTCACTTGTTGTATGAAAGTCGTTGAGTTAAGTCTTGCCTCTAAGGCAAGAGTTATAGAACATCTCATAAATTAAAACACAATTTGGTAGTGTCAACTCTTGTCCATGGGGAATAACTTATTGCTTGAAAGTCCTTGGTCTAAGTCTTACCTCTAACAAAGAGTTATAGAGCATCTCATCTATCAATACACTAAGGTAGTGTCAATTCTTGCACATGGGGCATAACTTGTTGTTTGATGATCCTTAGTCTATGTCTTGTCTCTAAGATAAGAGTTATAAAACATTTCATAAGTAAAAAACACAATGAGGTGGTGTGGCCTCTCGCCCAATGTATGCAACTTATTGTTTCCAAATTCTTGGGATAAGTCATGCCTCTAAGGCAAGAGTTGTAGAACTTCTCATAAATCAAGACATAACGTGGTAGTTTCAATTCTTGTTTGTAGGGCATAACTTGTTGTTTTAAAGTACTTGAGCTAAGTCTTGCCTCTAAGATAAGAGTTATAGAACATCTCATAACTCAAAGCACAATGTGGTAGTGTCGGCTCTTACCCATGAAACATAACTTGTTGTTTGAAAATCCTAAGTCTTATCTTTGTGGCATGATTTATAGCACATATCATAAATCAAGATACAATGTGGTAGTTTCAACTCTTGCGCATGAGGCGTAACTTGTTGTTTGGAAGGAAACAAAGAAAAGAAAAATAGTAAAAGTTATGAAAAATAAAAAAATGAAGAGAGATATTTTAAAAGATAAAATAAAAATCAAAGAAAGTAACTAAAAGAAAAAGAAAATCTAGAAGTTAAGAGGATAAGAGAAAGAATTAAGGTCGAGAAAAAAGGGGGAAAAAAGACAAAACAAAAATAAGGGCTGAGAAAAAAAATCAAATAAAAAAAGAAAAAATAAAAACCAAAGAAAAAAAAGAGAATTTCTTTTTTTTTTTTTAAAAAGTTGAGACGAGAAAAGAAAAAGAAAGTAAGGGTTGACAAAAATTAAAAAGAAAAAAAGAAGAGAGAAAACTAAAAACCAAAGTAAAATAAAAAAGAAGAAAAAATTTAAAAATATTATAAATTTACCATATATAGTGAATGTCTACTTTACTATATATAGTGAATACCTACTTTATCATATATTGTGTATGTCTATTTATGAAAAAGTTACAAACTCCAAGGTTAGTTTTTTACCTTTAAATAAAGGGATTTTCCTTCATTGTAATTCATCCCTCAAGATAAATAAGAATTACTCTCTATTCTCTCTCTACTCTTCTTCTTTGTTCTTTATTATTTCATAACATGTTATCAGCACGAGACTCTACCAAATAAGATGAGATTATAAATCTAAAGGTAATTTCAAGGTTAGTAATTCCTTATGCTATCTTTCTTTTATTACTAATAATATAATTATTATTGGATTTGAGGAAAAATAATTGGTTTGGAACCATTTAAGTTTTATATTTATTCCTCAAGAACAATATTATCAAAAGGGATGTTAATATGTCGGGTTTAAGTTCTATCAATTTATGCCTAAGATGCCTTTGTATGGGTAAGGCATTGAGTTTGAATCTCAATGCATCATATTGATGATATTATGACGGCTAAGGCAAAATAATATGTTTTTAATAAAAAGTCATGAAATATGTTCTATTGAATATGCTCCATTCCATGAGGTGAATGCGGTAGAAATATATAATAAGTCTGAAATATGATAACTTACTTCATTCTTGAAGTGTATATGATAGCAGTGCATAATATATCTGAAAGAAGACAAGTGATTAAATGCACGAATATACGCATGGAGGGACAATATGATAATGATTATCAAAAGTGATGATATTTTCACACGCGTATTATGATCATAAGATATGTTAGAGAAAAATTCTCTAGATCATATGTATGCCTCGATTTGCTCCTGAAGTAGCAATATCATAAAAGAGGTTATAAGTTATCAATTGTATAGGCTTTAGACACGATTATATTTTATTCATGGGAATGAGAATATCAATTTTTATAAGCATAGATCTATTCCCTGGTGAATGTGATGATATTTAGTGAAGCTTATAAACAAACGTGAAATCGATTGTGATGGCTTCACAACTCACCTATGAACGAGGCAGAATAATCGAGAAGAGTTATTTTAAAATATACTTCTAAAGTAGTAAATCTGAAATTTATTCATGTAATAGTGAATCTGAAATTTACTAAAGTAAAAAAGTACATGTCATGGTAAACTTAGAGTTTACTTGAATAAAAGTTCATAAATTGACATGAACGATTCTGACATCCCGAAGATGTGCATATTGAGTATTGGACATGTAATGAAGAATTAGAAAATTCTTCAAGAATTATTCATGTTGTTTGTTCTCATCATAAGTTGGTTGGACCAACTAATTATTGGATTGGATCCCTCAAATCTGAAAAATATAAAATGTGAATAAGGGCCCGTTTACCTTTCATGTGATATGTTGAAAAGATGCACCAATAAGATAATCACATGTACATTTATTGTTAACCTGTAGTTTGATATTCATAAAGTTGCTTGCTCAATAAAATTGAGTTAAGAGCATAACTTTCAGATTGTGTAATCAATACAATTAATCTTGATGAAAATGGTTTGGCTTCAATAAATAGCTAAACCATTGCCGATAAGAACAAAACTTAACGTGTTGGTCTGAAATACGATATGTTGCATACAATAAGACTTGCATGCATTAGACTAATAAATTATGATTATTTCTTCTCTCTGATTGGTTTAAGGTTAGGAACCAACTATTTCATCTAATAGTTTTGATGTGCGGTAATAATTAATAAATATACCATGATGCACAAAGATGTATTCCTTAAAAAAGAAGAGGATGTATGTTAGTTATCCTAACATAAGGGGGAGATTACAAGAATCTATGAAATATGTTAGGAATTATCATCAGATCCTCATTCAAAAGATAATTCAAGTCATATGTCGGAAGCATTTAATGACTCAAATTTAATCTCATATCTAAGCTACAAGTTCTTCTATTTTGTATTTTTAAAGGACAAAATCTACGCATGCATGAAGCATGGTAGACTAATCGGTTCCAAATAAAATAATCCTCGAAAAGGATAAGGAGTAAATAATTATAATAAGAAGGCAATGTGCTCTTGAAGACCCTAAGACATAACACTTCATGAAACCTATGAGAGGTTCAGGTACCTGAAAATAATGAAGTGATGAGATCTCAAAATTTTATGTCACATTGTGAATTGATACAAAATGATATATCATTGATAATATCTTTGATACAATATTGACGCAATATTGTAAAGTAGTACGAAGATCCAAATTCTACATTTATTTAAGCATGCTGACGTAGAAATATTTATTAAGTGACACGAAAGGATGCATTTTGGTAAGTATAGAACTTATTTGATTTGCAGTTCAGACACTTGAAGATGTTACACTTGACATGTTAGATATTGTCACTTGACAAAAATTCATATGAAAATCTCTAAAGGATTCAAATGCCTGAAGCATATAAAGTTTCTGAAATTTTTTTTATCATCCTCATAAGAGATAATTTGATGATTTGAGTATCATTGGAACTCTTGGAGAGTTTTCAAAAGCAATAGAATTTTCGCTTAAATGTGAAACATGCAAAATTGAATAAGGATCCATTCCGACCTCAAGAAAAGAATGAGGAACTCCTTGGTTATGAAGTACCATATCTTAATGCAATTGATGTACTAATGTATCTTGCAAGTACTATAAGGCCTAAAATAGCCTTTTTCAGTTAATTTATTAGCAAGTTTGCAGTCCCAATGCACTTATCTAACCTATATAAAACTCAGTATCAAAGAGGCTATGTGTTTAGATGTGGTGGTACTGCAATGTCTTGGAGATACACAAAGTATTCTATCATAGCCACTTCATGGAACCATGCTGAGATAATAGTTATTCATAAAGCAAGCCGATAATGTGTATGGTTGAGGCATGATACATCTCATTCGAGAAAAATATTGTTTGAAGTGTGATAATGTACCCACAATCTTATATGAAGATAATGCAGCATGCATAGCTCAACTTAAGGGAGGATCCACAAAAGGAGATAGAACGAAGCACATTTTGTCAAAGCTTTTCTACATACATGAGCTCCCAAAAAATGGTGATATTAACACGTAACAGATTCGTTCAAGTAACAATGTGTCTGATTTATTCACCAAGTCTCTTTCAATTGCAACTTTCAAGAAGATGGTGCACAAGATCGAAATGCAAATGTTCAAGGATGTTCTCATTAGGGGGAGTTAATATGCGCTGTACTCTTTTTTCCTTTTGAGGTTTTACCCCACTGGGTTTTCCTTGTAAGTTTTTTAATGAGGCAGCATATATGCATATTATCTATCAATTAGCCATTCAAGGGAGAGTGTTATAAATGCACCATATATAGTGAATGTCTGCTTTACAATATATAGTGAATACCTACTTTACCATATATTGTGTATGTCTATTTATGAAAAAGTTACAAACCCCAAGGTTAGTTTTTTCCTATAAATAAAGGGATTTTCCTTCATTGTAATTCATTCCTCAAGAGAAATAAGAATTACTCTCTATTCTCTCTACTCTTCTTCTTTGTTCTTTATTATTTCATAACAAAAAAAAAAGGTAGTTGAGAGGAGAAAAGAAAAAAAGTTATAAATAAATAGAAGTTGAAAGAAAAATAAATTTGGAATTCCTTAGAAATATTTGAGATATAAAGGAATAAACAAGTAATTATTCTATATATTAAAAAAGAGGCTAATTTTGTAGAATTTTTCTTATGGGGGACATAAAAATAAAGTCACCCACTAAAGATCATTTACATAGTTTGCCCGTTATTTAAATAACTTGGCGTCTTTTAACTTAGTAATATTATGAGACTTATTTATCCTTTTTAATTAATTGAGGATTTAAAAAGGTCTTCTACCTCATTTTTCTCATAGGTGTTTTTTTTTAGATTAAAAATGAAAAAAAAAACTACATATAAATTAATGGAACGTGTGAAAAATTCATTGAATTTCTATATTAGTGGTTTCAACATTCTTTTTGTTGGGGTTCAATCAACTTCTTAAAAGCAGAACAAAGTTTCTTTCTTCCTTTCCTTTTTTTCTTTTATTAATTTGCTTATCATT
Source organism: Capsicum annuum (assembly GCF_002878395.1). NCBI lineage: Eukaryota > Viridiplantae > Streptophyta > Magnoliopsida > Solanales > Solanaceae > Capsicum > Capsicum annuum. Next base: position 121,191,702 of record NC_061118.1, read on the forward strand.
TGTTTTGTCTGTAGTGAATTTATGAACTGTAGAGAAATTACACTCCCTCCATTTCGTTTTAGTTGATCCTCTTTCTAAAAATATTTTTTTCAATTTAGTTATTTCTTTGATGAAATTAAGAGAATTTTATTATGTTTTTTCAATACTACTCTTAACATTAAATGACTAAACAAAGTATATTTACTCAAATTTATATTTTTAAAGCATAATTAATGAGGCTAATTTGATAAAATAAACCCTTTAATTAATATTTTCTTAATGGGTGTGCCAAGTCTATAGGGGTCAACTAACATGAAACGGAGGGAGTATTCAAGCTCCACCGTGGCAGAAATTTGTTCATGGGTTTGCACGAATATTACTGTAATGCTGATTCTTTTTAAAATTAACCCTAATTTTTTTAAACGGTTATCAATGAAATATTTTTTTATCCAAACTCTTATTATTGAACTCATTACATGTTGAAATTACAACTTCAAACTTTTACTTTTAAAATTCAGATACTTTTCACAAATAAAATAATATTTAATATTTGAAAATGCTTGATCAGTTCAATTGAAATAGTTAAATATATGTGTAACAATCAATTGAGCCGTATGAGATGAAAGTCAAAGATACAATACAAAGAAGGAGGTTCGCATCTATACATGTAGTGTGAAGTTTAGATTAAGTGATGTGTGAATGCTACTAATTAATTGGAAGTCAATACCTACCCCTCCTATTCAAACGCCCTTGACAATCCAATGATTTTTAGTTGGTTGTTTAATATGATCACAAAAGATACAGTTGCGTTAGTAAACACTAAAAAAGTAGTCCAAAATACTAAGAACCAAAGCTAATAATATGTTTACAATGTGAATATATTCTTCTGAATAATTTATACAGTAGTCAACTTTTTAGTTTTCTCCATTTTCTTTTGCTTTTTTTTAATAATTTTAATTACAGCTTACAGAGGACATGATCCTTGATAGAAAGGTGTGGAGGACGTAGATTAGGGTAGACGGTTAGGGGGCGGGAGCGTGGTGGTAGTACTAGGGGAGTTCTCATTTGGGTCTGAAGTTTCTGGTTCGTAGTGTTGGGGCTATAGTTTTTAGGGCTAGTGGTGTTGGCTTTTTTGCATCCCGTACCAGTTTATTATGCAATTATCTTTTGTGTTTGTTATACTGTTAGTTTGTTTTGTGTACCATACTACCTTGTATCCGCTTATTTTTTGTATTTGTTATACTGTTATTGGGTCTATCAGAAACAACCTCTCTACTTCTCTTGAGGTAGTGGTATGGTCTGCGTACACTCTACCCTCTCCAGAACCCACTAGGTAGGAATACACTGGGTATGTTCTTGTTGTACTGAATAAAATAATATCTTCTGGTGCATATATGGTGTGGTGGAGTTGGAAAATGCTAGAAAAGGTCACTTACGTTTTAGAGTATGTTTAAAATAATTTCTTTGTTTTGAATACTTCTGATTGTTTACTTTTGACAATAGAAAGACACTTTTATTCTTCGTCAAATATTTTTGGTAATCTTAACGAGAACTCTAAGAAATAAAAAGATTTAGCATGAACTCACTTTTGAAGATATAGCTTTTGCAATATCGGTTATTTTTACTCTATTTCTACTGTCTGATACTACCTTTATTAGTGCAATTTTTGTTGATTTTGGATTATTTTTTAGGGTCTATTATAGTTTTTTGTGTTACTAGTTTCTAGAATTTGATGAGACTTTTTTGGTGTTTATATATATCCTAAAATTTGGTCAAACGAGTTTCCACTAATTGTACAATAATAGAAATATTCATTTAAAAATTCCTTGATTTTTAAACAATTATTTATACTTAATTACTCTAGATTTATTAAAGCCCTTTTCTATAATACTATTAATCCACTATTGGGATTTTTCTCTGTTAGTAAAGTATGTATTGGTGTTGTTGTTGTTGTTCCTATTGGTGTTGGTATTGGTATTGGTATTGGTATTAGTATTGGTATTGGTATTGGTGTTGATGTTGGTATTGGTATTGGTGGTGTTGGTGGCAGTGTTGGTGTTGGTTGTGGTATTGGTGGTATTGGTGGTTTTGGTGGTGCTGTTGGTGTTGGTGTTGGTATTAGTGGTACAGGTATTGGTGATGTTGGTGGTATAACTATTGGTATTGGTGGTATTGGTGATGATGTTGGTAGTGTTGGTATTGGTTGTGTTGGTGTTGATTTTGGTGTTGGTGTTAGTATTAGTGGGTGGTGTTGGTATTGGTATTGGTATTGGTGGTGTTGGTGGTGTTAGGGTGTTGTATTGCCCAACAAATTACACATCTAATGGAAATGTGTAAGACCTGATTCAATTTCATCCAACCGATGATCCATCTATTGCAAAAGATGGGTAATTTGTTGGAATTTATCAAAACAGAACTGCTACTTGTTTTGATAACTTCCAATAGATGACCCACCTATTGAAATAGGCGGAACGTCTCTCGAAAGATATTAAAATAGGTGTTCAAAAAGATTCCCCATGTGTTTCAACTGGTGTATCAACTGTTGGAATAAAACAAAACAACTCTTCCAAAAGATTAACCATCTTTTGCAATAGATGTATCCATTGTTGGAAGAAAATAAACCAGTAGAAACATTGTTTTGATTTCTTACAACAAAAACCCATTTGTTACAATAGGTTGTTAATCTGTTGCAACAGATGGGTCATTTGTTGGAATATGTTTTGTCGTGTGTTGTATTTACTGAATTTTGTGTTACCTTATTTTTTAATTATGTCGACATCAATTGTAATATTTTTTATTTTTCTCTTGTTTGTAGGTAAAATATGTCTCCCAAAAGAAAAGAACGTGAAAGTGGATCAATTTTTGACCTTCTAACAAAAAAGCCTAGAGTACAGATGGTTTCGTAGGAGCTTCCTGAATAATCTATTTCAGAAAAAAGTGAAACTGAGGAAAGGTATGAAAACAAAATTGAGAAAGATGGTGAAGCTAAGAAAAATGATGTTGAGGGAGGTGGAGAAGGTTCTGTCTAGGGTAGTAGGGAAAATAAAAGTGAGGAGGAAGAAGATGAAGATAAATAAGAAGAGGAGAAAGTAGAAAGTGAGAAAGAGGATGGATCTTCCAAGGAGAAGGAGAAAGATGATGATAATGCATCATCAATCGAAGGTGAATTAAGATAGAAATCCCAACATGATCCTGTCAAAACTATTAGTATTGACAGGCTTCAAGTTGAGATGTCGATAGATAACCCTGCAGATTTAATCGATGATTTTGTAGTTAAATCTGTTATAGGGAAACCTTTTGATGAATTTAGGAATATTATGAAGAAGGAAAAACTAGAGGATTTTTTTTAGGTATAGTTGCTTTGGAGACTTTCTTAAGCTTCCTGATGAAAACAATGCCACTTACAAATGAGCATGGTATATGGTCTTCTCAAGCTTAAGATCAAGTACGTGGGTGATTATAAATATTTGAAGAAGAGGGCAAAAAGATCGATGAAATTTGAATTAACTACTGTGGCATGCCGGTTTGTTTTGGCATGAAAGAGTTTTCCATAGTGACAGGCTTGAGATGCGATCATCCAAAAGAAATTCCCCTCAAGGAAACACCACTCAAAAAGTCCAAGGCAAGCAGGACAACCAAACCACCACCATTAAATAAAGGCAAGACATTGTCCAAGCGACCACCTACCAAAAATAACTAAGGCAAGGAAAAAATAGATGGGTGGTTGGACATTGCTAGACGTGGATACAAAGCCACGCTGTTGATAGAAAATTGCAAGGATAAAACCATACCAAAGAAGTACAAGGAGAAATTGTTCTTGGTTTGGTTTCCCCATTTCGTTATAGTGGAAAGAGATGTCTGCAAAGTCATAGAAGATGAAGGATATTGATAAATTCAGCAATTATCCCTGGGTATATGATAGTTACAAGTTGACTATCAAATATTTATTAACAAAACTATCCTTAAAGAAGATCAGCTTATACGGTTTTCCTTGGGCTTTCATAGTAAATTTAATCACTATTTGTTTACTCTTGCATTAATTTATATTGAATAATTATTATGACATTTTTTTTGTTCGCTTTCTATTTACATTTTTTAGGATTGGGCATTTGGAGCCATTCTGCACCTCTGAAAGCAGGTTAAGGATTACCCAAATGAGGTTTCTCATCCAAGGATTTTTAGGTGGTTGGCTGCAAAGAGCAACACAAAAATTAAGGAGGTTAATCTCTTTAATCCCTCGAATGATGCAGTAAGTTCTCTTTCAAGCAAAATAATATGACTCGAAGGAAGATATTGAAATAGATTTGCCATCTATTGAAACAAATAAAATATCTGTTGCAATTTGTTTTAACAAATTACTCGTCTACAACAATTAGTGCAACAGATGGGTAATCTGTTGCTACAGATAAGTCATCATTTGCAACAGATTACCCATCTGTTGCTTTAGTTCTCTGAACCGGACTTAAAAGATTACCCATCTACAGTAACTTTTGCAACAGACGGTTAAGCTGTTGCAACAGATAAATCATCTGTTTTAACAAAAAGATCATTTGTTGCATAAGTTATCTGTGTTAACATATTACCCAATTGACTGTAAATTATTTTTTGATTTAAACATATCTACTTTTATTTATAGGTTGTGTATCCATGGATTGTACCTACTCAACAAGAGTTGGGGATGAATTCTTTTATTACTCTAGATCTCATTCATACAATAGCAAACCCAACGATGGAGTTACTAAAGAAGGAATTGGATAGAGTTAATGACGTAGCCCGGATCGGGGCCTTTTCATAATGGGCATCCCAAGTCCACCTAGGACCGGGGACCACCTCCTTAACCCAACCCAACCACCTTATATAGCCTTAGATGAGCTGAATTTTGAGCATATAACAAGATTGTGCAATGCTCTCATAAAAACTTTGGGATAGGGTCACAACCATGACCGACCCAACCTAGTTTGTCTATACCAATCAAATCGTCCATACCATACGAAACCAAAGAGATTATCAAAACATAATATGAAAGTCAAATCCAAAATGCAATATGATGGAACAACCAACAATATTATCTAAGGGTGTAAGCCCCAATATCCATCTCGATTCCAAGGCAAACACCAATACCTATCTCGTCTATTCCAATCCCTAAAAGTACCACAAAGTCTCAATTAATAAAAAATATAAATATCTGGTTGGGACATGCCCCCCACCATAGCCAAAACCAATATCCAAAAAGAAAATAAAAGTCTAAGAATGTCCAACATGAAATGATGCCTTCCGAAAGGATGGAAGCTCACCATTTCAGTCTAATAAGCTGTCCTCGAATCAATTACTATGAAAGAGGAGTTGAACGTTTGGTTCCTACATAGAATTGGTATATAACCGCCAATAAACGGGTTAGTGGGTGAACACTAGCATGAATAGTGGGTGAACACTAGCATGAATATCGGGATAAGGATAAAGTAATTCCATTTATCAAAACCAAGTAAAAACCATTGATTGCAAACAACCATACATATATATGAGTGCTAGGATAAGGGACCGGGTTTAGCATGCCATTTAAAACCTTAACCTGGGTCGTGTAGCTTAGCCGTCCTACCACCTACAGGCCATATGGGCTCAGCTCCCCCGCTAAAAATGTCCCAGTGCATGAAGCCGCACGACCAGGAAATAGACCTGGGATGACTAGTACATCTCTCCAATATAAACGTGCTCGTACGTGGCCATCAAAGATCCCTCATATTGGCAAATATGAGTTTCCAATTTTGATCCCCCCGGGATTACCAACTTCAACGACTTAGCTTACACTTTCCGCCATTAATGCCTAATGAAAACCAAATCCAAGCAATCTAATTATCCATTTATTAACTAAGGCTATTTGATAAATCAGTGGTATCGTCATACCACCATACTTTCAAGAATTATCCTTAGTCAGACCGTTTAGATTAAGGGGACTCTAGGTGCCCTTTTCGTTTACCATATTAACCTCTTGAGAGACTACTATGTTCTCCGCAAGAATAACCAATTAGCCTTTAACCTTTGTAAACTATTTAAACCATTTGTAGTTTTATGCATAAGCTGAAAACTAGCAAGAGTTCCCTTTTAAAAGAGTCAATGCAATACATATATCTTTATAAGAATTTAATCAAACACCTTGGGGGCATAGTATAACTAGAAACAAATTCCATTACCATTAAACCATTACCATGAAATTCCATTATCCAAAACCACTATTAATGCATAGAGAGCATAATTAAAACCATAAGAAATCATAACCAAGCCTTTAAAATCAAAACCCCCAAATCAATGATTGAAAATCAAAACCATGCAAAAGTAAAAACCATGAAATCAACCATATAACCACACCTTTAATTAAAATTACAAGTACGGAAGAGAATCATGCCTTAAACCAAGAAAATTGATGGAAAGAATTCACCATGACAAGCCCCAAAGTAATCCCTTAGTTGAAAACCTAGATCTTTGCCCCAAAAGCTCTTGCGAGAATTATGATATGTTTTGGAAGAGTTTCTAAGTGTTTAAGAATAAAATAATAGGGTAAATAACCTTCTAAGTGTATTAGAAGCTGTGGGTCCTTATTAGGGTAAGTAGGGAAATGTCCAGAATACCCCTACTTAAATCCCATAAAAACCCAACATAGGGTCATGACTGACCTCCTTACGAGTCATAACCTAGCTTACGGTTGATACCTACCCAATCGTCACTAATCCTCAACCATGGATCAGACACTGTCTAGTATATGACTCATCCAACCAAGTCGTAATCTCAGCATATGATCCATACCCATGACCTGTATCCCTGGAAAAATATAACACTAGGAGGATCAAATAATGACAACCTTATGAGTCACCTATACGACTCGTACCCATGCCTTACGACTCAAACCCTCAAGTCATATCTATTCCAGTGTCCAAGACTATCCCACTAACTAATACTGGTCAGCTTACGATAGATCTTCACCACTCGTACCCCAGCTTACGGTTCGTACCATGAGTCATAATGGGTTCGAAGAACGAGATTCCTAGAAATTTGTAAGCGTCCAAACCTTGGATGCTTCAGTCTCCTCACTAGGAACATTCATCCATAAATAATGGATAAGGTAGGGGTAACCATACACAGAGTCATTTGCATTATCAAACATCCTTTTAACAAAGTTTGAAAATAAAGAGGCAAAGATGTTAATATTTTCTTTAACAAACTAAGAAAATAAAGATGTGTTCAAGAACACATACCTTTCGCATGAATATCAGGAGCAAAAAATAAGAGCGGATACCTGGACTTCATGTCCTCTTTCGCTTCCTACGTGGCCTCTTCCACCTTGTGATTCCGCCATAGAACCTTAGCCACATCCTTGGTCCACAACTGAGGAACCTACCTTTCCAATATCTCAATCGGGGCCACTTTATAAGACAGAGAATTCGAGATATCAAACCCTTCAAAGGCACAATCGAAGACGAATCACCAACGCACTTTCTCAACATAAAAATATAAAATGCCGAAAGAACCAAACTCAAATTAGATGGCAACTCCAACTCATACACAACATTGCCCGCTTTCCAAAAAATCTCATAAGGACCAATGTACTGAGGACTGAGCTTTCCCCTTTTACCAAACCACACTATTCCCTTCATAGGAGTCACCTTAAGGAAAACCTTATCCCCAACTGCAAACTCCAAGTCTCTATGCCTAAAATCCGCATACGACTTTTGAAGACTCTACAAAGCCTTGAGCCTACCCCGAATCACCTTCACCTTATCTATAGCTTGACGAACCAAATTTGGACAAAACAAATCAGCCTCATTGAGCTCAGACCAATCAATAGGAGATCTACACCTCTTACCATACAACGCCTCAAAATGAGACATAGCTATTGTTTTAAGAAAACTCTACCAAAGAGAGATGCTCCACCCAACTGCCACCATAATCAATCACACAGGCTCGAAGCATATCTTCCAATGTCTAAATAGTTCTTTCCACCTACCCATCCGACTGCTAGTGGAAAGCTGTATTTAGACTCACCTTAGTCCCCAACCCTTTCTATAAAGACCACCATAAGTGGGACGTAAACTACATACCATGATTGGAAATAATTGAAATAGGCACCTAGGCAGTTTTACAATCTCTTGAAGATAAAACTTTGTATAATCCTTCACCGAAAAGCTAGTTCGCACAGGAAAGAAATGTGCAGACTTCGTCATCCTATCAAAAATAACCCAAATCAAATCAAATTAGTTCTGTGACAGAGAAAGACTGATAACTAAATCCATACTGATCTCCTCCCATTTCTATTCAGGAAACTTAATCTCTTGATACAACCCACCAGGCCTCATATGCACAACCTTAACTTATTGACACACCAAACACTTGAATACAAAATCAACCACATCATGCTACATGAAACTCCACCAATAGATCTCCTTGAGATCATGGTACATCTTAGTAGAACCATAATGGACAACATAGAGCTACTCGTGCACCACAACCAAGATCCTTTGCCATAAACTATCTATATTAAGAACACACAACCTCTCTTGGTACTGCAAAGTACCATCCCTACTAATCTTATAATCCGCCATCTTTTCCTCACCAATGCTACCCTTGATTTTCATTATGGCAGAATCCAACACTTGTTTCTCCTTAATCTCCGCACTATGAGATGATCTAACCACTTCTTGCACTATTATACCACTATTCTTAGAGTCCAAGATATGAACCTCAAGATTTGCCAAGTGATGAATATGCTTCACTACATCCTGATTTTCTTCTTCTACATGAGCCAAACTACCCATAGACACCCTACTAAGAGCATCAACAATCACATTAGCTTTACTTGGATGGTAGTGAAGACTCATATCATAGTCCTTGAGAAGCTCAAGCCATTTTCTCTGCCTGAGATTAATCTGTTTCTACAAGAACACATATTGCAAACTTTTGTGATCAGATAAGATATCCATGTGGACCCCATACAAATAATGCTGTCATATCTTCAAAGGAAATACAATAGCCAATAACTCTAAATCATAAGTAGGATAGTTCCTCTCATGCACGTTCAACTGCCTGGAAGCATAAGATATCACCTTCCTATGCTGTATCAACATGTAACCAAATAGATCCGCTAAAGTCTACCTACTACACATAGATACCACACACCCCTTATAGACTCATTCAATAATGATGAGATCTCTTACTGGGGTAGAAACAAAAGACAAATCCAAAATAATTTTTAGGAAACCAAAAGACATAACTATATAAGGAGTCACATAGGAAAGGGTAGAACCTAGATCAAGAAAATAATACACGTTATGAGAGAAAAACAATAACGTACCAGTAACAACATCAAGTAATGCCTCAGATTCCTGATGGGATCCCAAAGTATACAACTTGCTCCCACCAAAAATGAAACTAATAGCAGTAATAGAAGCAAATGCCACACCACTAGGTGTAGGAATAGAAGATGAAACCATCGGAAGCTTATTCGCCACCATAGCAACCTTGTTAGATGGATAATTCCTGAGCCGATGGACTACTTGGCCACACTTGAAATACTTATCCCCACTTCTCTCACAGAATCCCCAATGAGGAAAACCACAAAATTGATAATGAGGACACGAATAAATAGACTGACCTCCACTTGCCTGAGACTAGGCTCTCTGCGCCCGAGAATTATCACCATTATAATGATGCATGTCGTCCAACTATTGGGGGTGAGGAGAATTGGTAGTAGATAAGGAACCAAAACTCCCCTATTTCTTTTTCTGCCATTTCTACCATCTCTACTACGTTGAGACTGGGTACCTCCCTGATAAAAAAACCTACCCCGCTTACCTTGCTTGTCTCCATATTCTGCCTGCCTTCTCTTCTCATTCTTAACCTGCTCCATACGAACAGTCAGCCTCAACATGCTTATATCTCTCAAGAGCAAAGCAGTTTTTCACTCCAGAATTAAATCTCTGTTTAGCCTAGAAGAAAACTTCCTTATTCTCGACCTTATACTAGCCACCAAATCAGGATTATACCTCAACAACACAAATATTCTCCCTTTCCTAAGGTTCACAAACTCCTATATCTTAGATTTCCTCAACTCTTGAGAAAAAAACCGATCCATGAAGGCATAAAAAAAGGCCTCCCATATACCATCCTCTTCTATATCACCCTTATTCTGTCCCACTTCTCACACCATAGATAAGTAACCTCTTTAAGCTGATAAGATGTAAAGTTTACCTGAAATATCTTCTCCATCTCATCAAGAAAGTCCTGTGGGTCTTTCTTCACCTCTAGTCCTATAAAATTCAAAAGACCCATCTTCATAAACTGTCCAAGCCTAGTAGCCGCAGCAGATATAACTTTGGCCGTACCCCGCTCAGCCTGAGCAGTAATCGATTGGGCAATAACATGTATAGATTAACAAAACTCTGCATTCATTACATTGTCCTGAGGGACCTTAGGAGCAGTAGGAAGTTTCTCCTATACAATCAGCAACAGAATAATGAAATCTAAGATGTACTCCAGACATAAGAGGTACCACTTTGAAATTATCCCCAGATGGGATGGAAGAATTTCCTTGGGTTCCATATCTACGAAGAATGATTTGAAAAATAAATAAACAAGGATTAGAGGAGATTCTAGGACTGAGAAGTCAAGCTTTAAGAAAGAATACCAAGAAAGTGAAATATTCCTAGATGTCTTACAGCCTCTCCCTTATGAGTGTGGCATGCTACATATCCCTAAAAGAGACTCTACTCAACACGGCTTTGTGGACTCCCAATTGACTATGAACCTAGGCTCTGATACCAACTTGATGCAGCCCAAACTGGGGCCTTGTCGTAATGGGCATCCCAAGTCCACCTAGGATCGGGGACAACCCCCTTAACCCAACCTAGCCACCTTATATAGCCTTAGATGAGCTAAATTTTGAGCATATGACACGATTACACAATGCTCTCATGAAGACTTTGGGATAGGGTCATAATATGACTGAACCAACTAAGTCTGTCCATACAAATCCAACCATCCATACCACACCAAACTAAAGAAATTATTGAAACATAATATAAAAGTCAAATCCAAAATATAATATAATGGAACAACCAATAATATAGTCCAAGGGTGTAAGCCTAATATCTATGTCAATGCCAAGGCCAACACCAATATCGATCTCTCCCTTTCCAACCCCCAAAAGTACCACAAATCCTCTATCTAAAAGAATACAAATATCCAATTGGTACATGCCCCCAACTATGGCCAAAACTAATATCGGAAAGAAAATAAAAGTCTAAGAATGTCCAACATAAAATAATGTCTTCCGAAAGAATGAAAGCTCACCACTTCAGTCCAATAAGCTATCTGCGAATCAAATACTATGAATGAGGAGTCAAACATTTGGTTTTGGCATAGCGTGGGTATACAATCTCCAGTAGATGGGTTAGTGGGTGAACACTAGCATGAATCTCGAGATAAGAATAAAGTAATGCCATTTATCAAAACCAAGGGAAAATCATCCAATGCAAATAACCATACCTATATATAGTATTGGGTAAGGGATCGGGTTTAGCATGCCATTTAAAACCTTAACCTGGGTCGTGTAGCTTAGCCGTCCTACCACCCACGGGCCATATAGATTCAGACCACTTGTTGAAAGGGTCTCGGTGTGTGTAGACACAACTAAGCAATAACCTTGGGATGAAAAGTAAATCTCTTTAATATAAATATGATACTTGGACGTGGCTATCGATGACCCCTCACACCGGCAAATATGAGTTTCCAGTTTTAATCTCTCCTGGATCACCACCTTCAATGATTTAGCTTACAATTTCTGCTATTAATGCCTAATAAATCAAGTCCAAACAATCCAATTATCCATTTATTAACCAAAGATATTTGATAAACTAGTGGTATCATCATACTACCATACTTGCAAGCATTATCCTTAGCTAAACCATTTAGATTAAGGGGACTCTCGGTGCCCTTTTCATTTACCATATTAACCTCTTAAGAGACTATTATGTTCTCCAAAAACATTCTCTAAAAGCATAACCAATTATCCTTTAACCTTTGTAACCTATTTAAAACATTAGTAGTTTCATGCATATGCTGAAAACAAGCAAGAGTTCCCTTTAAAAAAGTCAATGCAATAAATATCTTTATAAGTATTTAATCAAACACCTGGGGGGCATAGTATAACCAAAACCAAATTCCATTACCATTAAACCATTACCATGAAATTCCATTATCCCAAACCACCATTAATGCATTGAAAGCATAATCAAAATCATAAGAAATTATAACCAAGCCTTTAACATCAACCCCTTCCCCCCCAAATCAATGATTGAAAGTCAAACTATGCAAAATTAAAAACCATGAAATCAACTATATAACCATGACTTTAATTAAAATTACAAGTAGATAAGATAATCATGCCTTAAAAAAAGAAGATTGATGGAAAAAATTCACCAAAACAAGCCCCAAAGTAATCCCTTAGTTGAAATCCTAGCCCTTTTCCCCAAAAGTTCTTGAGAGAATTATGATATATTTTGGAAGAGATTCTAAGTGTTTAAGAATAAAATAATAGGGTAATTAACCTCCTAAGTATATTAGAAGTTGTGGGTCCTTATTAGGGTAAGTAGGGAAATGTCCAGATTACCCCCACTTAAATCCCATTAAAACCCGACACAGGGTTATGACTGAATTCCTTATGAGTCATAACCTAGCTTAAGGTTGATACCCACCCAATCATAATGAATCCTTAAATATGGATCAGACATTATCTAGTATATTACTTATCCAACCAAGTCATAACCTTAGCATACATCTGTACCCATAATCCGTATCCCTGGAAGAACATAACACCAGGAGGATTAAACACTGACCACCTCAACTACATAACTCGTACCCATGACTTATGACTCATACCCTCAATTCATATCCGTTCCAGTATCCAATAGAACCTAAAAACTAACACTAGTCAGCTTACGATAGGTCTTCTCCACTCATAACTCAGCTTACGATTTGTACCATGAGTCGTTATGGGTCTGAAAAATGAGATTCTTGGAAATTTTATAAGGGTAAAAACCTGGGATGCTTCAGTAGCAACCATAAGAAGTGCAGTTAGGAAAGGTCAGCCTCATGTTAAGGGTCTTCATGACCAACCTGTTACAATAGATTTAATTACTGCTTATGGGGGTATTGCTGGGGAATTATTGATGTTGTTGGCAGCCACACTGATGATCATGTTGCGGATGCTCAAGAAAAATAAATATGTCTAAAACCAAAATTAACCTTCTAGAAGAAGATGATTTCCCAGTCACCCCTTACACTGGTCTAACTCACCCCTCTTCAAGCTCAGGTTCTCTTTGTAAATGCAAAAACTGCATGGACGGACAAAATAAGATCTTCAAAAAATAAATGATCTGACTATTATTGTTAATGAATTGAAATCCAAGAGGAGTGTCATACCACACAATAAGGTAAGAGAGACATACACTCCTATAGAGGAGGTTAGAAAGAAGGAAAAATCAATTGGACGTATACACTCAAATAGGAAATCTAGAAAAATTACAAATCCTCCTACATCAAATGTTGATGAAGTTTAGTTACCATTGAGGAAGATGAACATATATGCAACCATTGGCACCAACAGACTGATAACTTTCAGAAACCACAAGAATTCCAACAAACCCACAAAGTGCTTCATGATGAATCCACTTTCCTCCGAAGACTTCAGGACGTTGATAAATATATATGTGTGGTACGAGGATAGGGTAAGTTTTTACTTTTAATAACCTAACCTTCTAAGTTATTTTTTTTAATAGATTACCTATCTGCTGCATAAGTTGCAGTAGATTGGGTAATCTGTTAACACATATTTAGAGAAACTACGCAATAAATAAGCCATCTATTATAACAGGTAGTCCATTTGTTGCATAAGTCGCAGAAGATGGCTAAACTGTTGACAGATTCAAAGAGACTGTGTAATAGATTGACCATCTATTGTAACATATTACCCATATGTTGCAACTTATGGACCATCTACTGCAATAGATGGGCAATCCATTTCAACTTTATATTTTTTTAAAATTTACTAACCTATTTAAAAATTGTGTTCTTATATAGCAATATGTTGATGAAATTCTCTGCCTCATGAGGGAAAGGCACCTTGCTTACAATGAAGCATATCATCCTTCCTATAGGATAATGGACCTCATCTCCTACAACTATTTCAAGACTCGGTACAACGTAATTTGTAACAAAGAGACCACTCTCGGTAGCCTAAATCTTGCAATGTTAATTTCACAATTCAAATGAGATCAAGATATGATTAACTATGTTAGAGAAAAGAGACCATTTCCATATGACATGAGTTGGATCAGGGCAAGGAGAATTCTTACAGTCATGGACCTAGAAAAAAACCATTATGTGACTCTTGTGATCCTCCTCCATAAGGGACACATTAATGCCTATGACAAATGCAACTTACCATGTTTCGAGGACCATGAGTTTCTTTCTTTGGTTCAACCAGTATTAGAGTTGCTCCTCAAATTGTTGGATCAAAGTGACTTAGTGAATGATGACTTTCTAAAGGGAGTGTTATAAAAAGTACTTTTGAAGGTCAAAAAAAGAACCTTGACAAAAATGATACTGGTTTTGTATGCGGGTCATACTCGCTTGCATTTATTGAATGTTTGCTAACCCACACCAAAATCTCATTACTAATGTTCTTTTTGAGTGACAACACTATGACAAGGATGCAAGAGGTCTGGGCTGCTAAAATCCTATAAGGAAATTTGAAGTCTATGTTTAAGAAAAGAACATATAAAAAAATAATGTCAATTTTTATTCTAAGTTTTTATCTTAATTGTATACTGTTTATAATGTCAATTTTTTTTATGATTGATGACAATTATATTGTCTTATTAAATTTGCAAACTTATGAATTAGTACAAAAAATAATGCAATAGATGATGGATCTATTGCAACAGCTGTCACATCTGTTAAAAATTATCAAATAGGTCTTCCTACCTTTTTTGAATTATTCACAGATTGACTATTTGTTGTAATAGATGGTTTATCTATTGTAATAGTAATATTATTTTAATTTGTTCCAATATATGGACTATTGGTTGCAACAGATAGTCCATCTGTTGAAATAATTCAAACTGTAAGAACACCTATTTGATAATTTTCAACAGATGTGACATCTGTTGCAACAGATTGACCATATATTGCAATATTTGAATCTACTATTCCATTACAATTAATAAATTCAATTCCAAGGATAAAATAAAATTCATAGATAAAATAAAATAAATCAAAGCCTTCGTAAACTACATTAAATTAAATAAATCAACAAATAAATGAAATATGAAAAATTGTTATGGGTACAGATTATAGATATTTACAATTTAAGTTTTGAAGCCAACACTTTCTAAGGAGAGGTTACTTTGACATACTCAAGCTATAAAAATCTACTCAATATTGATAAGTTGTTCTTCATCCAGTGCTATGAAATTCGGCTTTGGTCGTCGTGGATCCTTAATATCACTTGCATACGATTTTTGAGCCTTTGCTTCTCCATATTTCCATAAAAGAGTAGAATATATTTTACGGATTAAATACTCGGCGTAAGCGACAATAAAAGATCGCAATCTTTGCATTTGTAAAAAATCAGATAATTCATATCTTGCAATTAATGTAAGAGTTGTAAAATTTATGTAATGAAACTAAATCATGAAAATTAAAGGATACCATTGGATTGTTGAGCAATTCCTTCAACATATTCTACATCAAATAGATTACCCATTTTATCTAGTATGCTTCAATCATGTACCACTCGGTATGAATCTTGTGGTCTAAAAAATCACTTATATCAAGGTAAGTAGGCAATATTTTGTACATCTTTTGTATCTCAGACAACGGCCCAAAACATCTCCTTCAAGACATTGAGTCATAAACTCAGATGCGCCTTTCTTTTAGAAAAACAACAACCAACACCCAATGGAACTCATCACCATAATTGATTGGAATGTACACTTCATCCACCAAGTGCCAAGGTAAGCCAGATAGAATCCTAAAACCTTTGATGATGTTGATTAAAAATTCCACATTTTGGAGAACTTCCAACTGTTGTTGACAAAGATCGTAGGCCTTATTGATGTAAACTTTTAACAAATAGTTGCCTGCCATGTATGTATATTATTGTTGTGTTTGCAACTTGGCCTTTTTTTGGAGTTTGTAAAAAATGACATCGATGGGATGCACATTTCACATTACATAATAATAAAATTAATGAACAGACCAATTAAAAAAAGTGTTAATAGTAAGATATATATATATATATATATATATATATATATATATATATATATATATATATATATAGCATTTAAACCTTATCATTCCCGCAAGTTTAGGACTATGACATAAAATAAAACTAATTTTTCATTCTAGAATGTGCAACAACAAAGTCAAACATATCAAAACCAAGACTCGATTGATTCACTTTGTAGTGTTCATATTTTACGCATGATTTATATGTGTTAATATCATGTTTTTACAAAAGGA
Source organism: Capsicum annuum (assembly GCF_002878395.1). Classification (NCBI taxonomy): domain Eukaryota; kingdom Viridiplantae; phylum Streptophyta; class Magnoliopsida; order Solanales; family Solanaceae; genus Capsicum; species Capsicum annuum. The sequence goes on from NC_061118.1 coordinate 121,208,253, forward strand.
ATTGTATAGGTCAATATTTTTAAAAATAATTTATATACCTATTGGAATGAAGCTTCTTTAACAACCCATCGATAATCCACTTAGAATAGTTGTTGATCAACTCTATTAGTTTTTTGAAAGCCTCTTCTGAGATCTTGAACCATTCAAATGGATAATTCTTCTGGACTGACAGGCTTCACTTTTTCTTCCTCTTTGGAAGTAGTTGATGGACTATCAACGGTGGTATGCTGTTCAACAGCAGATTCTTCTATGATATCCACCTAAAAAGACAAAATTTTTAGTGCTAATCAAAGAGAGACAAAAAATAGAAAAAAGATAACTCATCAGTTGGAGAAAATCAAACAGGTCTTTCTACAATTTTAGTTTGTCCCAAAAGATGAACTACTTGTTACAACAGATAGCCCATCTGTGGGGATAAATTAAAATAGGAAGAAGATTTGTATGAAAATTTCCAATAGATGACCCATCTATTGAAACAAATTACTCATCTATTGGAACTAACTAAAATAGTAGGAACCTTAATGTAATTTGTCCCACCAGATGTCCCATCTATTGCAACATATAGGTCATTTCTTAGAAAAAATAAAAATAAGAGGAATACCTGGATGACAATTTCCAATAGATGACCCATCTGTTAAAGCAGATGACTCATATATTGGAACAAACTAAAATAGTTAGGAAGTCTTGATGTAATTTGTCCTAATAGATAACCCATCTGTTGCAACAAATGGGCCATCTGTTGGGATAAATTAAAATAGTTGGAAACCTATTCGATTTCCTCCAATAGATGAGACATATGATGCATCTGATCCAAAAATTTAGTTATCTGTTTCAACAAATATCTATATCTATTTGATAATTTTCAGCAGAAGCGTCATTTGTTGAAACAAATATGTGGTCTATTTTTTGTTGGAATAGATGATAACTATTCATCTTTTTTAGCCCATGCTGCTCTCCTATGTCCCTTATAAATTGCTCAAAAGTTCAAGACAAAGCTAGAGAAGTTATAATTTTACTTTTTTTGATGCTTGAGAATGCCTTGAAAATTTCTTTCCTTCCCCTCTTAGCCGCCTTAATCTCTAATGGAGTGTATGGATATGATGTCCTTTTTTATGGAATGACACCCATCTTAGATGTCAATTTTTTTTAAAGAAGCAATCAATGCATTAATAGCCTTAATCACTCTATCATATTTTGCCTTGCAGTTTTGACATTTGCATATAGAACATTCGCTATGAGGGGCAAAATATGTAAAACTAGTATGATCATAATCATAATAGTTTGTTGTTTCAAAAAGTACAAGAGGAGAATCATTATCCCTAACAACTCCACTACCACTACCACTACTAACAGCTCTATCACCACTAACACCATCAATAACAACAAGCCCACCCTCCAAAATTGTTTTTCTTGTGGTGGCTGCTATTCTAAATAATTCCTTTTTTATTCTATCAATGACCTTAGGGTCTAATAAAATTTGCACAGACCGTAAATTATGAAAATATGGCATCTTCAACTCTTGATTGGTCGGAACAAGCCACAGATGCACAATCTAAAATAAATTAGTACATATATTAGAATGAGGATTAAATCATTTAAAAAAATTATTAATTAAAACAAAAACATAATTAGAATTTGACTTACTGCTTCCTTTGGGGGGTTGAAGAGATCAAGAAATTTTTATTTTTAATTAGTTTTGCTCGACAACATCCCAGGATTCTTGAACATGAAAGTTCTTCCTGGTATTTCACTTTTGTCTCAAATAAAGAATGACTTCAAATGACCAAGCCATTAAAATAACACTAATAAATCAAAAGCACTATTTAATAAAAAATAAATAAATCATAATAAAATAAATATTTACGATGAACGCCCATGGAAAGCCATATAAGTTGACTATATTTGGTATTAATAGAGTCAACAAATATTTGACTGTTATTTTAAAGCTTTCATAACTCCAAGGATAGATGTTAAATGCCTCAAGATCCTTGGAGAGCTTTATTAAATAAATATGTATGCTGTTTTTAACGTCTCCGCCTGTAACGCCCTAGGTTTTTGGTCCTTTAAAAGTTTCTAAAATTTTATCCTCACTGTCTTGACCACGAGTCACCCTATGAGTCGTAGGGTGTCTTGACAGGTTAGGTGACCCTAGTCGTAAGGTTTCCAGTGAATGATGCTTGAGTTACTGTCCTGAGTACGACTTAGGGATACGAGTCATAGGGAAACTTGATGGATCCTAGTAACCCAATCGTACCCAAATCAATAATTAAGTGGCCAAGTTCTACTCTGAGTACGATTGGATCACTATGGGCCATAAAGACTTGTTATGAGTCATTGGGTACAAATTATAGGATGTCGAGTGTTTATCCAATTAGGTTACGATTGGACCCTATGAGTCATAGTGTCCCATTATGAGTGGTACAATTGAGTCATAGGGTAAACAATGTGCGGGTGTCTTGGGAACTCTCTTGGATATGACTTATGGTGACGAGTCTTAATGAGACTATACGAGTCGTATGGTGACCCGTAGTCATTGACGTCTAAGATTCAACTTTTAATTTGAGGGTACTTCGGACAATTCCCTCCTTTCTCAATTAAAACCCCACATCCATAAAGCACTTAAGGGGGTTATGTTTTATCCTTAATGTACTCAAGCACTTCCAAAGATTTCTCAAATTCTCTCAAGCAGCCATACTTAGGGTTTTTAAGAAGTAGACCATCCAAGGGCTCAAAGGTTGAATTTCTTCCATGAAACTTGGTATTTCAGGCATGTTACTCTTCCCTTATTGTTAATTTATTAAAAGCATACAATATAAAGTATTGTTCATGAGATATTGATATTGGTTTTGAAACAAGGGTTGAGGTTTTTGAATGTTTGTCAATTGAACAATGTTTATCATGGTTTACATGTGATTAATCATTCTTTGATTATGATTTTGAACTTATGGATGCCTGGATATAGTGAATGAGCTAGGCAATTATGATTTTCCCCAAACTTGTGACTTTTGAAGTAGTTATGACCTTAACCCTATATTGTGAAATAGGTTTTAGTTATGAAAAACGTGGGAATTTAAACAGTTCCTATACTATTGCATAATGATTTTGAATTAAACCTTATGGGATTGTGTAATTCCCTAAGCTAATATGTAACTTAATTAAGGAGGTTGTGAATTCCCCTAAGTGAAGATAATTAGTATGGCATATTGATGTTACTTTGAAAGTATAGTTGGTATGATGATACCAACAACGTATGACTAAATGTGGATTATGGTTCAATGAATGATAATGTATGTGCTAATCATTTTAATTGGGCTTTAATAAGGTTGTGCAGTTGAGCCGTGAAAGTAGAGGTCTGAGAGACCAATACTGGAAACCATAATTGCCTACATGGGGTCTATATGACTGGGTGGTTGGAGTCCTCCTTTTTAATATCACTTGATTGGGGGTTCGAGCCCCTATATCTTATTACATGATTTGGTGCTCATGTCACCATATATGCCGAGAGGTTTGAGTCCCCTATATATACCCTATGGTTCGTGCAGCCATACGTATTGGAGCCCTAGCAGATAGGGGAAAGCTGGGCCTATATAGCCTTGGGTGCCTTCGTATATTATCATGGGTGAGATACACAATCCAAGCTAAAGTTTTAAATTACATGTTAAGCCTTTTTCCCTGTCCCAGAATGTGATATATATATGTATGTATATGCATTGATTTTGTGTGTTGGATTTGAAAGATTTGAAACTCTTGATAATGGCATTATGTTACCCTTATCCTTGAGTTGTATGCTAGTATTCACCCCACTAAGCATCTTTGGATTCTGCATCTCTATGCATTGCAAGAACTGGCTATACTTCTACTTCTCATGCTCAATGATTAGGATTTGAAAATAGCTCATAAGTTGGTATTGAAGTGGTGAGCTTCCATACTTTGGAAGTCCATATTTCATGTTTTGGTCCCTTATGTCTCAGACTATTTAGACTTGTTTTTGGCTATATTCGGGGGGATATCTTAACACTTTATTGATATTCAATTTTGATTATTTTGTTAGAAGGTTTGTTTGGATTATTGTAGACTTGGGTAATGTTGGACGGTTATCTGGACGGTTATTGATCGACGACTATCGATATGTTTTGAGTTTTCTTAAGCTTGTTGTATGCTATCTTATTTTATGAGGACTTCATCCGACATTGGGCGATATTATGTTTGGTTTGGTAAGGTGCAGTGGATGATCTTTGGTCTATATGGGATTTAAGATACCCTACGACTAGGCCCTGATTTGAGTCATGATAGATATGGTATCATAGCCTAGGTTTGGTGTCATTGGGTGTCTAACAAAGCCATGTCAAGTAGAGTCTCATTTATGGGTGTGTAGCATGCCATACTTATAAGGGATAATGTATGAGACATTTAAGAATATTTTCCTTTCTTGTTGTTCTATTTTAGAGCTATAGAGTTTATGGTCTTGAATCTCCGCTAATTCCTGTATTTTTTCTTTTCAGATCATGCCTCCCAAAGGATTTTATACTCGTGGAAACCCTTTTGTCTTATTTGAGGACATTGTGGATCGAGCTCTTCCAACTTTAGGAGTTTAGACTCGGTCTAGGGTCGGTGCTTCTGGTTACCCTGATGGAACTCAATTGGTTCCCCCTATCCCTTCTCAGACACCCCAAGCTGGCATATCTAATACTGAGTTTTACCAGTTGAGTTATTTGCTTACCTAGTTGGTGGCCTCCCAGACTGAGCATTTTGCTTTATCATTTGAGGCCACTAGAGTTCGCTAATTTATGAGGTCGAGTCCTTTTACTTTCACTGGTTCTAAAGTTTTAGAAAGATTCTCAAAATTTATTGATGATATAGAGAAGATCTTCAATATAGTGCATACTACTAATGTAGAGGGTGTAGATTCGGAGCTTATCAGATGAAGGATGTAGCATACCAGTGGTATGAAGAGTAGGAGCAACTTAGGGGCGATGATGCTGAGTCAACTTTATGGGATGACTTCTCTAGTGCTTTTCTTGATTGCTTCTTTCCACAGGAGTTAAAGGAGATGAAGACTGAGGAGTTTGTGAATTTAAAGCAAGGCATGCTGTCAGTAAAGGAGTATGCCTTTAAGTTTCATCAGCTATTATGTTAAGCTCCTAAATTAGTATCTAATATGAGGGATAGAATGAGAAAGTTTACCTCTGGGTTATCCCATGAATTGATCTTAGAGAGCAAGGCTGCCTTGTTGAACAAGGATATAGACATCTCTAAACTTGTGATGTATATGCAACAAGTGGAAAAAGAAAAGAAGAGGCCAACAGAGATGAGTGAAAGGCAGAATAAGAAGTTTATCTACTCAAATCAGGGTGGATGTCTGAAATGGAGTGGTAGAGAAATTAGAAAGTGGTCTAAGAAGAAGTGGGGAAATTTAGGTTCCTACTCTACAACTAGTGCTCCTTATCTAAAGCCATCGGGTGATTGTCGTTCTTAGTATGATAGTAGATTTACAGCACTAGGAGCCTAGCCTTAAGTTAGTGGGGCTCAGTTAGCTCCTTTGTATCCTCTCTTTAGATTTTGTAGTTAGCTATACTATGGCGTTTGCAAAGAGGAGAGGACAATGTGCTCTAAATATGGTCAGATTGGTCATATGCCGAGGGATTATCTTTCTATGGTTTCGTAAGGGGAAAATAAGATTTTTGTTGTTACTTCATCAGATCCCACACCTAAAGATGCAACTTCTTCTTCTGGATCTGAGACTGGTCAGAATTAATTGTATGCTCTTTTTACTTGCTAGGACTCTGAGGCATCCCACGATATTGTTATCGGTACACTTAAAATCTTCTCTCATGATGTATATTATCTACTTGATCCCGTGTCTACTCTTTCTTATGTGACCCTTTATGTGGATATACATTTTAGTTTTGATCCCGAATGTATTTTGTACCCTTTCTCTATTTCCACCTCGGTGGGCGATTATGCTGTAACTAAAAGAGTTTCTAGAGTTATGTGATATCGGTCTATGGTAGAGAGACCTTGGTAGATCTGATAGAGTTGGATATGTTAGACTTTGATATGATTTTAGGGATGGATTAGTTGTATTCGTGCTATGCGTCTCTTGATCATCAGACCCAAATGTCAGTTTCTATTTCCCTAATGAGTCGGTGATCGAGTGGGAAGGTGGTTCCCTAGTACCTAAGAAAAGGTTCATCTCATATCATAGATCCCATAAATTAGTTTCTAAAAGGCACCTCTATCACTTAGTACATGTTAACGATTCTAAATTTAAAGGTCCTTTTTTACAGACTATCCCTATGGTTTGTGAATTTCCTGAGGTGTTTCTTGATGACTTTCTTGGTATTTCTCTCGATAGGGAAATTGATTTTGGGATTGATTTTCTTTTGGACACTCATCCTATTTATATCATTCCTAACAAAATAGCTTCGAATGAGTTGAAAGAACTCAAGGAGCAGTTGAAAGATCTTTTGGATAAGGGTTTTATCCTCCCTAGTGTGTCTCCCTAGGGTGCTCATGTTCTTTTCATGCATAAGAAGGATGGTTCCCTTTGAATTTGTATTAATTACTGCCAATTGCATAAGGTAACTGTGAAGAGTAAGTATCCACTTCTGAGGATTGATGTCCCTTTTGATCAACTTCAGGGTGCTAAGTTTTTTTCTAAGATTGATCTTAGATATGGGTACCATTAGTTGAAGATTAGGGAGATGGATATCCATAAAACTACTTTTCGAACCCAGTATGGTCATTTTGAGTTTTTGGTGATGTCTTTTAGCTTGACTAATGCCCCAATAATATATATGGACCTTATGAGTTGAGTTTTCCATCAGTTCTTAGATTTGTGTGTGATTGTATTTATCAATGATATTTTGGTGTACTCTATGAGCGAGGTGAATCATGTGGATCACCTCCACGTTATGTTGCAAATCTTGAAAGATCAGCAGTTTTATGCAAAATTTTCTAAGTGTGAGTTCTAGCTAAATTCTATGACTTATTTGGGACATGTTTCTAGTGTAGGGATCATGGTGGATCCGCTTAAGGTTGAGGTGGTTAAGAAGTGGCCTAGACCCATTACTCCAACTGACATTCGAAGCTTTTTGGGTTTAGCCGATTATTACAGAAGGTTTGTGGAGAGTTTTTTCTATTGATGTCCCATCGACTAAGTTGATTCAGAAGAAGGTAAAGTTTTTATGGTCTAATGCTTATGAGGGTAGTTTCGAGAAGCTAAAAGATAAGTTGACTTCACCGCTGATTTTGACTCTACCTGAGGGCAATGAGGGCTTTGTTGTCTATTATGATACGTCTCAGGTAGGGCTGGGTTATGTATTGATGTGACATGGAAAGGTGGTTACTTATGCTTCTAGACAGTTGAATGTTCATGAGAAGAATTATCCAACTCATGATTTAGAATTTTTAGCTGTGGTGTTGTGTTAAAGATCTAGAAGCATTATTTGTATGGGGTCCATGTTGATATTTATTCTGATCATAAGATCCTGCAATACGTGTTCACTCAGAAAGAATTGAATCTCAGGCAAAAGATATGGCTTGAGTTGCTCAAGGACTATCACATAAATCTTCACTATCATCCAGGTAAATCTAATGTGGTTGTTGATGCTCTTAGCAGGTTGTCCATCGAAAGCTTATCTTATGTGGATGAGGAGAAGCGGGATATAATAAAGGATATTCACCATTTGACTAATGTCGGAGTCCATCTCTTAGATTTTGAGGATGGTGGTATGATTGTTCAAGAGGTGGAGAAGTTTTCTCTTTGAGCGAAGGTAAAGGAAAAGTAAATATTAAATCCTATTTTTATGTAAATCAAGGATGATGTAGGTAAGCAGAAGGTAATGATTTTTGAGATTAGTGGTGATGGTATCTAGATATACCAAGGCAAATTATGTGTTCCCGATGTTGATGGGTTGTGAAGAAAAATTTTGGCGAAAGCTCATGAGTCACGTTATGCTATTCATCTTGGTTTGACAAAAATATACCATGGTCTTAAGGAGATTTATTGGTGGAATAACATAAAGTGGGATGTGGCCAATTTTTTAGCTAAGCGCATGGTGTGCAAACAAGTAAAGGTGGAGCACTTGAGGCCCAGTTGGTTAACTCAAGAGATAGAGCTGCCTGTGTGGAAATAGGAGATAATTAACATGGATTTTGTCATCGGTCTTCCGTGGTCTCGCAAGCAATTTAATTTGGTTTTGGTCATCATGGATAAGATATATAAGTCTGCTCACTTCTTGCATGTGAGGACTAATTACTATTCTGAGGATTATGCCAAGTTGTTCATCGAGGAGATCGTGAATTTGCATGGTACTCCAGTCTCCATCATATGTGATTGGGATACCTCGTTCTTATCTCACTTTCTGAGGTTATTTTGACAAGGTTTAGGGACTAAGGTTGCCCTTAGTACCGCTTTCCACTCAAAGATGAATGGGCAAGCGAAAAGGACAATTCAGGTTCTGGAAGATATGCTTCGGGCTTAAGTTTTTGATTTTGGTGGTAGTTGGGTTGACCGCTTGCCTTTCATAGAATTTTCTTACAATAATAGTTATCACTGTAGCGTTGGTATAACTTCGTTTGAGGCCTTATATGGTAGGGGGTGTAGGTATCCTATTGGGTAGTTTGAGGTTGATGAGAATAAGTTATTTGGCCCTGATTTGGTTCAACAAGGCATAGAAAAGGTGAAGGTGATTAGGGATAGACTTAAGGCCACCCAAAGTCACCAAAAGTCCTTCACGGATGTGAGCCAAAGGGAGTTAGAGTTTAGTGTTGGTGATTAGGTGTTCTTAAAGGTGTCTCCCATGAAGGGTGTGATGTGGTTTGGCAAGAAGGGGAAGCTCAATGCCCGTTATGTCAGTCTGTACTTTGTTTTGAAGAGGGTTGGTAATGTTGTTTGTGTATTGGAGTTGTCTTCCAGCTTGATCTCCATCTATCCAGTGTTTCATGTTTTGATGTTGAGAAAGTGCATGGGTGATTCTTTTATGGTCATTCCCTTGGAAGAGGTGGGTATTTTGGATTCCTTATCTTAGATGAGGCCCTGGTTAATATTTTAGATCGGCAAGTACATCGGTTGTGTACAAAGGACGTGGCTTCGGTAAAGGCCCTTTAGAGGAACCAAAAGGTTGAGGAATCTACTTGAGAACCCAAGGAGGACATGAAGTCCAACTATCTGTTCTTGCTCCTCATTTTGGATAATTGTGCTTAAGGTATGCATATTTCTTAACATCTTTATTTTTTGTCTTTGTTAAAGGTAAGTGTGATTATATGTGAAGTTAAATCTTGCTAATAAGTGCCTTGTCCTATCATTTGAGGCTGAATAATCTTAAGGGAGAGAGTATGTAATGCCCCGAGTTTTTAGTCCTTGAAAATTTTCTAAAATTTTATTCTCACTATCTTGTCTACGACTCACCCTATGAGTCGTAGGGTGTCTTGAAGGGTCAGGTGACCTTAGTGGTAAGGTGTCCAATGAATGGTGCTTGAGTTGCTGTCTTGAGTATGACTTTGGGATACAGGTCGTAGGGAGACTTAAAGGGTCCAAGGGACCCAATCTTAACCAAATTAAGTGACTAAGTTTTGCTCTAAGTACGGGTGGCTCATTATGAACCGTAAGGACTTTTCATGAGTCATTGGATGCAAATAGTAGGATGTCAAGTGTTTACCCAATTGGGTTCTATGTTGACTATGACTTGACCTTATAAGTTATAAGGTCCTATTATGAGTGGTACTGGTTTAGTCGTAGGGTCCCATTACGAGTGGTACTGGTTGAGTCATAGGGTCAACTATGTGTGGGCGTCTTCAGAACTTTCTTGGCTACGACTCATGGTGATGAGTCATAATGAGACTATAAGAGTCGTATGGTGACCCGTAGTCATTGACGACTAAAATTCAGCTTTTTCTTTAAAGGTACTTTGGAGAATTCCCTCCTTGCCCCACGTCCATAAAATACTTAAGGGGGTTATATTTATCCTTAATGTACTCAAACACTTCCAGAGCTTTCTCAAATTTTCTCAAGCAGCCATACTTAGGGTTTTCAAGAAGTATATTATTCAAGGGATCAAAGGTTGAATTCCTTCCGCGAAACTCGGTATTTCAGGCATGTTATTCTTCCCTCATTATTACTTTGTTAAAAGCATACATTTTGAAGTATTGTTCATGAAATATTGATGTTGGTTTTGAAAGACGGGTTGAGTGTTTTGAATGTTTATCGATTGAACAATGTTTCTCATGGTTTACATATGATTAATCATGCTTTAATTATGGTTTTGAACTTGTGGGTGCATGGGTAGGGTGAATGAACTAGGGAATTGTGACTTCCCCAAACTTGTGACTTTTGAAGTGATTATGACCTCAACCCCATATTTTGAAATAGATTTTAGTTATGAAAAAGATGGGAATTTGAACAGCTTCTGTATTATTGCATAATGATTTTGAATTGAACCTTATTGGGTTATGTAATTCCTAAAGCTAATGTGTAACTAAACCAAGGGGATTGTGAATTCCCCCATGTAAAGATAATTGGTGTGGTATGTTGATGTTACCTTGAAAGTGTAGTTGGTATAACGATACTAACAATGTATTCCTCAATGTTTATCATGGTTCAATGAATGATAATGTATGTGCTAATTATTTTAATTGGGCTTTAATGAGGGCTGTGTAGCTGAGTCGTGAAAGTGGAGGTCTAAGAGACCAATACTGGAAATCGCGATTGTCGACGTAAGAGCCTATATGATCGAGTGGTTGGAGTCCCCCTTATTAATATCATTTGATTGGGAGGTTTGAGTCCCCTACATCTTATTACATGATTTGGTGCTTTTGGCACCTCAATATGCCGAGAGGTTTGAGTCCCCTATAGTGCATATGTATACTCTTTTGTTCGTGCGTCCACATACACTGAGGCCCTATCATCTGGGGGAGAGCTGGTCCTATATAGACCATGGGTGCTTTCCTATGTTATGGCGATTGAGATATACAATCCAGGCTAAAGTTTTAAAGAGCATGTTAAGCCTTTTTCTCAATCCCCGCATGTTATGTGTGTGTGTATATATATGTATATGCATTGATTTTGTGCATTAGATTTGAATGATTTGAAACTGTTGATCATGGAATTATGTTATCCTTATTCTTGAGTTACATGCTAGTGTTCACCCCACTAACTGTCTTTGAACGCTGTATCCCCATGCGATGCAGGAATTGACCATACTTGTACTTCTCCTACTCATTGATTAAGATTCAAGAATAGCTCGTGAGTTCACGTTGAAGTGGTGAGCTTCCATACACCGGAAGTCAACATTTCATATTTTGGTCACTTATGTCTCAGACTGTTTTGAGTTGTTTTTGGCTATAGTCAGGGGCATGTCCCGACACTTTATTGTTATTCAGTTTTGATACTTTTGTTAGGAGGGTTTGTTTGAATTACTGGGGACTTGGGTTATTGTTGGACGATTGTTCAGCCGGTTACCGGATGGTGATTATCGACATGTTTTGAGTTTCCTTAAGCTTGTTGCATGTTATCTTGTTATATGTTTGAAATTCATTCGACATTGGGGGATGTTGTGTTTTGTTTTGTAAGGTGCAATGGTGATCTCCAGTTCTGGTCGTGACATCACCTAAAGAATATTATGTACAAACCAAACCAATCACAATGATTGCTTGTGCTTCTCTGAAAGACTTTTACCTTTCAATGCTTGTATCAAATTTTTGTTTTTGAGGCTTGGATCAACAAGGGACAACAAGTCATCACCATCACTTGAATTGCCTTTGCTTTTTTTTTTTTTTGGTGAATAAGGTGCTTTTATTGGGATAGAATAGGTATAGGTTGTGAAAGAGGATAACATTTTAGTGTAGTAACTATGGTAAACTCCTTCCAACCAAAACAAACAGGCATGCCACAGTAATTTATCCACACCTAATCTATCTTATCTTTTTTTTTCGTACATAAAAAAATGCTTGAGAATATCATGTACCATGGTCATTTGGAAACGACCATTGTTGTTCTCCTACAAATCAAGATATTGCCCAAAGAGGCTGTCCCTGAAATAAGCATCCAATTTTTGGCCTTGAAGTATTTTTCTGAAGGTATCAAGAGATTTTCCCATGGTTGAATTAACCATGAAAGCACCATTTATATCTATGGCACCATCGTACTGCATTCTCATAGGATAACTATCAATGCTAAAGGTTTTGACCAATTCTTCAGTGGAAGGGATATTAGCATTTGGATCATCTCTTTTGAAACATTCCTTATCCCCATGTTCATTATCTTCTACTTTTGATTGAGATATCGCTTGTAAATAAAGCTTATAGAGTGGTGGATATAGACTCGTTGCTTCACTTGTTCCTTTACTTGGACTTGATTCAGTTTCTTTTCTTTTGGGAGCCATATTATCTAAAAATAATAGGAAAATAAAAAAGATTATAATTGATTAATGCATTGTTAATAAAAGGATAACAACAAATCTAACAAGTACAACACAGTAAAATAACAGTTCCAACAGATAATTCACCTGTTGCAATAGGTGAGTTATCTGTTGCAACATATAACTAACTTATTGCAATGGATGAGTAATCTGTTGGAAATAATAAAAATAATTTCAATAATCTTATGAATTCTTCCAACCACTCATTTGTTGAAATAGATGACTAATTTATGCAATAGATCATTCATCTGTTGTAACATATGAGTGATCTGTAGGAACTATTATCAGCTGTTAGTATTGTTTAGATTTCTTCCTACAAAAGGGTCATCTATCACAATAGATGAATGATCTGTTAGAAGAAATCAAAGTCTTAGACATGTCGTCTTATTGGAATAGTTTATAGGATTTCATCTAACAGATGGTTCATCTGTTGCATCAGATGGTTCATTTATTGTATTAAATGGTAAATCTGTTACATCAGATTGTTAATCTGTTGAAACAGATGGTTAATCTATTGCATCAGATGGTTAATTTATTCATCTGGTGGTTAATCTGTTGCAGAAAAATAAACCTGTAGCAAGATTTTGTTCAATAAAACAACATCAATATCACCATTTAATATCAAATACATCATTTTTACCAAGAACAACAACAAATCAACCTAGCAAAACCAACACAACACACACACCAAGAACATAAACAACGACCAAAACACCAACATTGTTATTTTATTTGTACAAACATAAGCAACAAAAAACAAACGTCAAAAAACACAATAAACACCAACAAATCGAATCAACTGTTCTATAACAAGAACTACAATAACGACAAAAAACATATTTTACAACGGATCGAGAAAAGAAGAAATACTACAAATTAGGATTTTCTTCAGTCCCCATTTCAAATTTAAGTAAAAAATATTGAAATTGTTAACTAATACTAGAAGAGAAGTTGGCTCAAGTTCCTCTTTTTCTTCATAACTAAAAAGTCCTAATTTTTTACCAGTGAAAGAATAAAAGGGGCGATGAATAACTCGAAGCTGTTGTCGCCGGAGAGCAATGCTATCACATCGATTGATGGTTGAAAGTCAAAAATAAAATCGAAGACCAACTATTTTTCGTCGGAGATTGAAGTCACTGTGGATTGAAGGGAGAAATTTGCAGAACTGTTAGTTAGGAGAAGTTTGAGAGAAATTATCAAAAGAGGGGGGAGAGAAGAGAGTGACGGTTGATTTGTAGAGGAGAGAGGTATGGGATATTTTATAATTTTAAAAATATTAGTAAGTTTTAAAAATATTAATCAAGTCTACGATTAACTTAATCAAGTTTCCTAATTATGTTTGACCCCTTAAGTTGGTCAATATTACCAATACCACATTCAAAACTTAAAAGACACCTTTCCTTCAATTTTCTCAACAAACTAGCAGTTGTCAAACATCTATAACAATTGTTGAGACAACTTGGGAGAACTTCTATAGTTGTGGGGGTATAAATGTATAAGTAAAAAATTTGGAGATTGCTGAAAAAGAATTTGTCACTTTTACTAAATTTTACAAAATTGAAGGAATCCCACTTAATTGACAAACTCATTTGTCTCTTTTAATTGAATTTTCACACTTCAACAGTTGATTTGAAATGATAAAGGAGAGTTGGTTATGTTTTGCACCCTGATATGTGTCCTTTTTCGTAATTCACATTTTGTTCTATTTTTCTTAGAGAGAAATATTGAACACACCCCTAGATATGCATTGTACTCTTTTTTTTCTTAACCAAGAGTTTATTTCAATTGTATTTTATAGGTAAAATTTTTAATGAGGCAACACTAAAGGCGTATTACAGGATGTGCACACTTATTTTCTTCACTATACTTTTTTGTCACGAGCCAACCCTAGATCCTGGATGTCATTAGCACCCGCAACTAGTAGTGGCCGAAACGAACCCTTGGCCTGGCATATAACTAGAACATGTACTAAAACATGAGCGAAGTTTAAAACATGAGCTAAACTTAATAATAAAATAAAATAATCTTTTTTTCTATTTGAGGCATAAAGTCATTTGAAAACTAATTACAAACTAAACACAATTGATTATTTATGAAGCCTCTACTGACATGATGAATACTTTTTACCGAGACAAAGCCACGGAGGACCTTTATGTAAATAATGTGACTAAAGGCTGAATTGAAAATCGATGACCATATCTAAGTCCTCTTAATATTGGAGAACTCACCACAAGCTGATTGTGCATGACTAATGGAATGTTTGACTGCGAACTTGAGTATGAGCTCCTAAAATATACATCATGAAATGATATAGCATAATAAAAGTGGGCCTGATGAAACCTGTATCTAAGAGATTCTTCAACTGATCTTTTAGTTCCTTGAGTTCTGTTGGTACCATTCTGTATGGCAGAATAGAAATAGTCTGAGTATCTAGGAGAAGGTCTATGCCGAAGTCTATTTCCCTTTCGGGAGGAATGCCTGGAAGATCTTCGGGAAAGACGTCCGAATATTTATTAACCACTGGGACTGATTCAAGACTGGGAGATTCGAAACTGGAATCCTTAACATGCACGAGATGATACACACACCTGTTAGAAATTATTTTCCTTGCCCGAAGGTAGGAAACAAGCTGACCCCTAAAAGATGAAGTACTACCCTTCCACTCTAGGATGGGCTCATTCGGGAACTGAAACTGAACTATCCTGTTTTTGCAGTTGACTATGGCATAGCAGGAATGAAGCCAATCCATGCCGAGAATGACATCAAAATCAGTTATCTCTAACTCGACTAAATCTGCTGATGTGGATTTCTAAAATATCATAACTAGGAAGTTCCTGTATACCCCCAAGCTATGATGGTTTTACCCACTGGGGTAGAGACTGAAAAGCGCTTTGCTAAAATTTTGGGACTGATTCTGAAATCGCCTGCTATGTATGGAGTGACAAAAGACAGGGATACACCTGGGTCTAGGAAAGCATAAACATGAACATGGAAAATTTGTAACATACCAGTAATGACATCAGGAAAATTTTCCTGATCCTGTTGGGTCTAAAGAGCATAGAGTCTATTTGGGCATTGCCCACTAGTAGCACCAGAAGTGGCACCCTATTGGTTTGGGCGATTGGACTAAGCTGTTGAACGATTCTGCTGACCCTGCGGGTCTGGTTGAGGACACTCCCTAATCCTGTGGCCTAGCTTATAACAACCAAAATAGACATCACTACCGACTCTGCAAACACCCTTGTGGTTCTTACCACAAGTCTGACAAAGGGGATTTGTTCGGGCACTGCTAACACTGCCCTAAGATTTAGAGCCTGGTGCTCTATCTCTGTTGCCATCCCTGAACTTTGGAACTGGCATACTAGCAGAGGAGGGGGATGGAACTAATAACTTAGGATGAAACTACGAATGATTTCCTCCCTCTAATTTGGGCTGAGCAAAATTGAAACTACCTGCTCTTGCTCTCTTGTTCTGCCTCTCCCTAGTCTTAACCTTCTGCTCCTCTATTTGTTGAGCGTGGGTCATTAGCCTGGCTAAAGTTATATCACTATTCAGCATCACAGACCTACACTCACTTACCACGCTATCATTCAACCCTGACACAAAATTACTCATCTTAGCCCTGTTGTCTGCAATCACATGAGGGGCATATCTGGCTAGCTGAGTAAATCTAAGAGAATACTCTCTAACTATCATATTTCCCTGCCTGAGATTGATGAACTCAAGAACTTTGGCCTCTCTCAGCTCTTGGGGAAATAATCTATCTAAGAAAGCCATGATAAATTCTTCCCACTCAACAGGACCTGCATCCTCTAACCTTTCTGCTAACCACTACTTGTACCAAGTGTGTGTGACATCCTGCAATTGGTATGTGGCTAACTCGGCACTCTAAATAGAAGTAACACCCCATGATGTTAATGACCTTCTGAACTTGGTCAATGAACTCCTGAGGATCCTCGTCTGGCTTAAACCCAAAGAAGGATAGAGGGTTTATTCAGGTGAAGTCCCAAATCCTAGATGCTATGGAATTTGCCACTGGATTGGCCGGAATAGCTGGTGGCCTTTTATTTTGGGCACCCACAGACTGAGCAAGAGCAGTAAATATGATCCTAAACTCCGCATGAGAAATATGTTTGCCCAAAGGATCTTTGGGCTGAAGAGCTGACTGATTTCTTCTCTTTGGAGGTATGTTTCTAAAATAAGATATGAGCAGATTAGACTGGGAGTTTGACTTGAGGTTATGCTCACTAGCACGACATAAATACTGAAAGAAGGGAAACTGTTCCTAGAACATCTTATAGCCTCCTGTACATAAATGTGGCGCGCAACACACCCATGTACAAGACTCTACTAGATGTGGCTTTCAAACTTCCTAGGACTCTATTGAACCTTAGGCTCTGATATCAAGTTTGTAATACCCCAATTTTCTGAATCGAAATGCTATACGGTACTTATAACCTCGAGGGACCACAAGCTAACCCATGACTGATATCTGTACCTATATACTGCAATTTATGACATAATAATGTGGAAAACATTCACAATAGGCCATAAGGTTCAAATCAAATAATATAACATCCATATGGGAAAAAAATACAAAAAACAACTGAAAACTAAATCTAAAAGCTAAATCTGAGCATAAATCTGAAAGCCTCTAAGTACAATTTGAAATAAGGAGTTGAAGGAACATGTCTCCAACTAACTTCATAAAACTGAACTAAAGAAAAAAATGAATAAATCAAATAATGTCATCCTCGAATGAAGAGGATTCACTGCAACTCTGTATGCTGAATACGACTGCTACTGCTGGTTTGGGAATCGTGCCTCTAAACCTATGGTGTAACATGAAAAGAAAAAACCATAGCGCAAATGCGTCAGTACAACTGGTGTACTGAGTATACGAGTGAGGTAGGCTAATGCAAAGGGTTTACATGCATGAATAATACTACTGACTGACTAATATGAACGTAAGAGTGCAAACATACATACATAGTAAATAAGATCGTGAGTAAATAATGGCTAAATTTGTACGCTAATACATGGCTAGAACCGTAGTTCTAAATCATGGATGACTGTATCTGACAGCCCTGAATCTGGTTGAACTCTTTGAGTTTCGTGCTATAACTGAATTTGACTGTATCTAATAGTCTTGGTATACTGATATCTGAAGAACTGTCTGAGTTCTTTTACTGAGACTAATACTGAAACTGTGGGAGGTAGTTGTTAAACTGATATGCCCCATGTATACTATTATGGCTAAGCTGGGGTCCAATCTCTGCCCTGACTGGAGGGGTGTCAATACCGCGCCATTGGTAAGGACAGTTGTGAGTGACCCTTATCTGGTAGATATTTATATTGAGAACGGTGGGACCCTAAACTGACAGGTTAAGACACCTCATCAACTCTAATATGACAGGATAAGATGTCTCAACCTATGCTGGCTATGTAGTTCTGGAACACAAGGATGACTACTAAGAATCACACCCTAAACTAGAAGGTGAGTGCCCATCCTTGGGTTTACTCGGTGCTAAATTCTACTTCTATCTGAAGATACTAAACATAATTCAACTGACTGTACATGGACAGATTAACTGACTTCCATTGACTGACGGAGTAGTACTATTATCTGAGAGTTAACTGAGATGATGAAATTTCTGAGGTTTCCTGAGTCACATGACTGATTGAGTTCTATAGATTATAGCTTGACTGAGATTATCGTGACAACATGACATGGATCTAGGCATACAACTATATTTTTTGGGTACGAATACCCCCAGCACTTGATAGAAGCAAACTGACACACATGACCTGACTTGATAACAAGATTTGAGTCCACAATTCATAATATCATAAGTAAGGGATAACGTGCTTATGGGTTTATTCAAATCTCAACATGGTGGGAAAACATGGATGTACTTTGTATACATAATTCATATCTCCATCATCATATATGCTTCATGACACCACCATGAAATACATATATAACATGGAAATTCATATTAAAGTGTATAGCTAACATGGAATTGTTATTTAGATAGCATGGAATCATGTACATAGGAATTTCTAGCATCCTAGGCATTTTATCAAACACCTTACATGCATTGTCTAAGGCATAGGTGGATTTCATACTTGCATTATATCAAACCACCCAAATTTCCTGATATTCAACCAACAACCACATATATTCCATGAAAAAATTCTTATATATCATTTTGAAACTTAAACAACAATCGTCAACATATACATACTCATATCACCACAAAAAGTTTACAAAATAATATTTAAAATATGGTTCTTGAGCTCTATGAATGGATTGGATCCATAGATGAAGACTACGCATACCTTAGAAAGGAAACCTTGATGATTTTCTATAGAGTTCTTGGATTTGGGAAACTTAATTCTCAATTATATTGGAAAAAGGTTTGAATATTGCTTTTGAGAGATGAGTTTGATGGAAACCCTAATCTTGTGGTTGAGAGCGTAAGAGAGGGTTTTTAGAATGCTTAACTGAAGAAAAATGGGAAAAATTGTGCCTCTTTAGGGTTTTAAGTCGTGGAAGGTGAAGGAAAATATCAAAATACCCTTATGAAATAAATTCCCAGTTGCTGAAAATCTTATGTGACGACATTTGTGACAAGGCATAAAAAATGTGGTAAGCTACGACGAATGTCGTCACTTAGGAGCTGGTTTCTGCCTAAGGCTAACAAACTTCGTGGTAGGACATCACAAGTGTGGTAAGCTACCACGAATGTCATCACTTAGGAGATGGTTTCTGCCTAAGGCTGACGACCTTCATGATAGGGCGTCACAAGTGTGGTAAGCTACTACGAATGTCGTCACACTGTTTCCAGCCTTACATGCTGGAGTAAAATTGGAATAACTCTTTGCTCTGATATTGGATTTAGGAAAAATTGGTATAGTTGAAAGCTAATTCAATTATCTATCTGTTGATAGGTCATAAGATCAAAAATTCTAAGTATAATAAGATATATACTTATTTTAAGTTGACTATACCAATATCCTTCTCAAGAATTCAATCGGTAAGGAATGTTTTGATTCGTCTGATAGTTGGGAGTTATTTAAAGCCATAATATACATAAAAACTACTCATAAAACTATAAAAGAACCATGATGTACTATGCATGAACTTGGTACATGGCTCTAATATTGGTTTGGATTTTTTTGGGGTATTACATGATATTTCAAGAAGATTATGCTTTCAAGCACCCTAAGACTAGTTTATATTCAGATTTTGAATGAGATTTGATATTTTGATTCTTATCTAATATATAAAATTCACACAGTTAGTTTTATTACATTTTAAAGTAAACAAATGCATAACTGATTTCATTGTAAACCCTTATGTTAGTCTTAGAGTAGATTTCCTACAGAATGAGCATATAAATTAAATGGAGTAGTATTTAGCATCGAGTTGGGTATGTGTCATAGTTCACACGCCCAGAACTATGAGCCAATGTAGGTATAAATTCAGACCATACCCATGTATATGGATGACAGATACAAATTGTGATCACTTAGCTCGGGTTATACTTCTTGGCAAGAGTATGACACCTCTCCCCCATGTAAGGTTTTCCCTTACGGGAACTAGACGTTGGACACTATGGTAGCTCACATAGTGTATGTTGGTTAGAAGAACCTCCCTAAACCTAAGTCTTAAAAATAAAATAACAGAACAACTTTTAGAAAACTAAGTGTAAAGGATCACAAATTTACTCAGATATGGTCCTACTTAAGACATTACTTATAGAACTTCATCTTTTAGTTTTCATATGATAAAAGTGAGTCTTTCCTACACTTAGCATGCATGATTTGAAAACAAATTTCAAGTACAGGCTTGGAACTAAGTGTAGTGGCTCACAATATTCATATAGTATATTTTATCATTCTTGATTTATGATTTTAGCTTTCAATTACTCAAACCAAGGTGAGATATTCATACTTAACATGCATTATTTATGAGAAAGATATACATTTCATCACTATTTTACTTATGCATTCACCCAGTTATACTCGGTATATTTCTAAAGTATTGATCCACATATATGTCTGTGCTACATTATTTAATAATGTAGGTTCAGGTGCTCAGTTCCAGCAGCATAATTGACCGCGAGTATCTCTATCTACATCCTGACAGTTGGTGAATCCTCATAGTTTAGGGACCTAGTTAATTAGATTTCCAGCTTTTTAGAGTAGTTTATTTAGTTATTTTCAGTCAGTCCGAGTCAGTTGGGGGTCTGTCCCAATGACTCTCTAGTTAGTAATGTTAGAGGATTGTCCGACTATTAGATAAATTTCAGACTTACAGTGTTGGTTATTCAAATTTCCTAATTAAACACTTTCAAATATTATGTTAAGTTCATTCTAGTTCAGTTTAGAAAGTATTCAGTAGTTCAGTATTGTTTTGCATGCTTAGATTCCTGTATTATGAGTTAAAACTTTACTAAAAGGCTTAAAGGGTTAGCTTGAGACTACTCATTCTCTTGAGTACCGTGTGACATCTCGGGACCCATTTTCAGGGCGTTACACCAACTTTGTAAACCTTTGTGCAATGCAAGAATTATTAAATATAAATGAACAACATATCACAATGGATATCATCATCAATGAGATGCAACTATCAATATTTAGATGCACCTGATGAAAATGGTAAGTCATCAAAACTAAGGGTAAGTTATAGGCCAAGGTTTTACTATAAGAAAGTCTGTTTACATGCGTTGAGTCTTTCATTCAAATATTACCTTTTATGAGCATTTTATAAAGATTTTAAACCATTTTACATATCAGAATTAATTTTTAAATCGGCTATAATTATATAATATTTTTTGAATTTAGTTTTTAAAATTTTTTTGTACTCATAGGATCAATTCTTATGATTTGAAACAATCCTAAGATAACATTAAAAAAAGTTGATTTCTCTTTATTTGAAAAATAATTTTCAAAAGCATATTTTTAATTTTATAATTGCTCATATTCTTTATCATGTAGTACTAATGAGGAGCTAGGCTAAGTTTTTTTAAATTTTTTTTAAACGACATTCGAACTTGAGATGATCACGAAAGGAGAATTGACATTTCTCTCCAAGTTCTAATATTGGAAGGATAAATGAGAAGTCCCAATCAAGAATCCCCAAGGAATTCCAAGAATTCTTGTTATACATTTGTTCCAACCCTCAACCCTCTTTTCTAGATTCATGGATATTGAATCAATCGAACGCACTTCTAACACCTGTTCTACTTTTGGAAGACCCTGTTTATCAAAGTCAAGTACTCAAAGAGAATACTCAAGAGATTTCGTGTGGAAATTTCATTGTACATGAATATTCTGGCAAGCTAATTTATTTCTCTTGGAAAGAAAAATTATGGGTATATCAATTAATGAGATGCCAAGTGGGATACTCTTAGACTCAAAAATTGCAAGAGATAAAGTGGACAAGCATAGATCATATTTGTGTGTACTGTAAGAAGCGTGCTCGAGGACATTTAATATATCCATACCAATATTTTCTCACTTTGAAAAAAAGAAGAATTAGTATGTACTGATGGGTGATGTTGCATCTTTTTTACTGTAAGGAAGTTTTTCATTCATTCTAAAATGGTATATGTGTATCATTTGTGAATATGCAAGTCTTTCACAAATTTTTTTGAAGGGTGATACTCACAATCATTTTTTAAAATTGATTCAAAATATCTTGTGGTGGTTATTATTTATGTAAAGGATATGATATATTTGTGATGCTTGACAACCACACACCCTATAGTTGACTCAATATATTTCTCCTCATTTTCACACTCCTAAAATATTTCTCAAATATTTTTTGATTGATTATATTTTATCTAACGTGTGTATTTATTCAATTGGAGATTCCATCTTGTCGACTTGAAGTGCTAATGATGTCTTTTCATAATCCATTCATAGTTATAAAGGTTGATTCTTCATTAAAAAATATATACTCATTATGTGCTAATCTACATTTAATGAAATATGTTGAAACCTAATTAGCCAATACTATTATTATCTATTTCACCCCTTTTTATGATGTCAAAGGAAAAGAAGTTTTCCTGTACAAAATATTTGCTTTGTTAGTATCGTAAGACAAGAAATGAAAAGAAAAGAAGGCATGAATTAAGGGGAGCCTTTATATCATTCCCCAACAATCAAAGGAACATACATTTAAGGGAGATTACTAATTCAAGAAAGTTCACATCCTTCGTAACTAGTCTTTTATTAAAATTAAAAGTTTTGTACTCAATGGTTAACCACCATCATAAAAAAAGGGAGATTGTTAGGTCCAAGGTTTTACTTGCTAATTTTGATGATAACAAACTAGTATGCTTTAAAAGAATATTTACTTGTGGTAAATTTATTTTGTTACAAGTTTATTTGATGAAGAAAGATTTGGTGAAGATCTAAACAAACATGGAAAAGAAGATATTATGAAAGATTTTTTTTTTCAAATCAAGATTTATTTAATGAAGAATAAATTGGTGAATATCTCAGCAAATATGAAAAATTAGATATTTTGAAAAATATTTGCTATAATCCTATGAAAGGAAATATTCTACATAAGAAAAAAGTCAAGGTCAATTTGTTACTCAAGAAAAGTCCAATAGTTATAGAGCATCAAGATATGCCTGAAGTTCAAGTTCGCAAAAGAGTCTAAATTCAAAGTGATCAAAATTCAAATTTAAGAATATGGATGTGTATACACTCAAATAAGATCCAAGGTAAAATGAAGAGGCTCTTAAAATTCTCTTGGGTTGTCAAAATAAAAGCTCATATTTGGACAAGTCAAAAAAAAAGTATAGAGAAATTATTGGGAAGAACATATATTTTTTTGGAAAGAAAATATTCTATAGAGATATCTATGAAAGAAAGTTGTCGGATTGCACTACAAAGTAATAAAACTTGAGATGTTGAAATATATATTATTGGTGCGCAAATAGAAAGAAAATATTCAAAAATATTATTGAATATTTATTGGAAGGAGATAACATGGATTATTTTGAGAAATAAATCTGTTATGTTGATCATGGAATACTACATCATTAGTCCAAGGATGAAAATATTTATTATGTGATATGAGAGATCTCACATATCATGACTGAAATTATTAGACAATAAAGAAAGATAGTCTAATATTATTTACTGAAATATTTCATAGAATCTATAATGAGGAGGTATAGATAGAAGACTAATCTTATGGATATTCCACAAGGGAAGACTATGTTTGAAGTTGTTCAAATTATCAAGAGATCCTTTGTTGCAATATCTATGAGAAATTTAATCAAATTTTTTCAAGATCATGAAGTGAAGAAAATCAAGAATAAGAGGTGCAACTATTACAACTTGCTTTGTAAAGAGAAGAAGGAGAATCTCAAACAATCAATATTTATTATAAAATAATTTTTCTTTAATTTCTCAAGATCAAGAAGAAAATTTGCACAAATTGTTTGAAGATTCAAGAGAGCATAATAAGTACTATAAAAACAAAATTCATTAGTAAAGACATACACAACCACACTTACTTTCATCTTAACCACTCTCAAGTTCTTTTGTTCTGCTCTTCATAAGTATTGTAGTTTATTATAAATTTATTGTGTAGTCAAAAGAGAGAAGAGAAAAAAAATATTATTTGATGAGGCATTGTATTGAAAGGTTGTGTCATTATCGTTTCCTTGGTGAGCGAGTGAAAACTAAAGAGTCGTTGTTGGTTAGTTGGTGAAAATCAAATTTGTAAATATTGGTGGTG
Organism: Capsicum annuum; assembly: GCF_002878395.1. NCBI lineage: Eukaryota > Viridiplantae > Streptophyta > Magnoliopsida > Solanales > Solanaceae > Capsicum > Capsicum annuum. The sequence continues at coordinate 121,232,442 of NC_061118.1, forward strand.
AACGCAGAAAACCACTAAGCCTGTACTCAACTTAAGTTACAAAGAGCTTACAGAGAGAACCTTCTTGTAACCCAAGGAAACTGGAGTAGGATACCACATTGGTTCTGAGCCAGTATATAAATTTTGGTGTTATTTATTTTATGCTCTCATATTGTGTTCGATAGCTTGAATGTTTATTTGAAGGACTAACAACCATTTGTAGGTAGTCTCATCATCAGTCGATTGGTCTAGATAGTAGTCGACTAGATAAATTTTAAAAATATTATAATTTACCCCCTTTGTACTTTCAGAGATGAGTCATTGCATGGATCCTCTTAAACCAAAAGAGGACAAAGTCCTGAAAGTTTTCAAATAGGCTTTAGGGGCAACGAATCGCCTAACAATCCATTGGAAATCCCTATGAGGCTTCACTAATAGTTATTCCAGCTATTAAAAAAACTAGCCAACAGGCTTCAAACATATGCAATGAGGCGCAACTATTCCATATGACTCGGTGCCACTTCAGTTGCCACTACTGATTCAATTTTCCTATTATGTTTAGGATAAGATTTATTTTGTATCTATAAATATTCCTATTAGTTTTTATGTTTAAGTTTACATTCTTTTACTACTTTTGAGGCCATATACTTGTTCTTGAGAGTTGTAAAAACATTTTTTGAGAGATTAATTCATAGTTGAGATTTGTGGTTTAATTCTTCTTCTTGTAAGTGCATAATTATATTTTCTGCCTAGAATTATTATTGCATTCCTGCAATTATGAGTATCTAAACCACACAACTAGGATCATAGAAACCATGATGGAATAACAAAGTACATAGTAATTCTTGAATAGTGTTTATGCATGTATTGTTGCTCTCTTCTTATTGATTTTTATAATGGTGGACAATTTTAGAACTCTCCTTATTCTTACTTGCTTTAGACAAAATAAATAATGGAGACTTGAATCTATCAACCTTCACTTAAAAACTTGAGCATGAATGCATGAAAACTAATATGGGATCCATGATTGTGAAATTCATAGATTTGGATAAGTGACTTAAAATAGTCATCTAAATGAACTTAACTTATTAATTCTGTATGCTATGCACCAGAAGAAATCACCAGTACAAAGAAACTATGAGGTTATGAAGTCACAGAAAACAAAATCCTAGTTTCTCTCATCTATTGATTACAACCTAAAGAAATTTACAACTATTACTTGTTCACAAATTATTTTTAAAATCAACTATCGAAACCCTCCAACTTTTATAAATAATTTTACTAATATCATAGATAACAACATCGACCAAACTTATAATGTATTACTAGTGAGATTGACCTCAACCTATGTTGGATTTTATATTTAACAAGTGATACTTTATTTCTTATTACGAGGAATAATTTGGGCCACATCAAGTATGATGTATATTATAAATTTTGTTATCTAGGATGGCTTAAAATAAAGTTTTTTATCTGTTGAACATGTAAGACATGCAGTGAGATATATTAGACAGTCTCCTATGAGGTTGAAAGGTTTCAAAAAAGTTTTGTTGCTGAACAACTCAATTGCAATAAATATTTATGCTTAGATATTCCAACTAGGTGGAATTCTACCTACCTAATGTTGAGTAGGGCTATTGATTTAAGAATGCATGTTTAAATTATGCTTCTCATGAAATTGGCTAGAGACATTATCTTGAGAATTCTTCCATTAAAGTTGGAGTCATTATGGTGAATGTTTGAGTAGTGATTGTGTGCACATGAAAAAAATTATTACGTTTCTTGAAATCTTTTATCGTCTTACTTTAAAAATATCTGGATCACTTTATTTTACATCTAATATTTATTTTCTTGAAATTTATGTAGTTGCTATTTATTTGAATCAATTGATTGTACGTGAAGATACTGACTGAAGTATATATAGCAAGGAAGATGAAAGAAAAAATTGACAAGTATTGGGGTGCTCCAACAAAATGAATAAAATAATTTTTATTTTATATGTTCTAAATCCTCGTTACAAGCTTGATCTAGTTGTCTATGAGCTTGTAAAGATGTTAAAAAAAAATCAAGATCTATATTTAAAAGTAGTAGAAAAGAAGTACATGATTTTATTATTTAATGAATATATAAAATGCAACTCAAAAAGGTTAGTGCTTTTTGTATCTTCACCTTGCTGAGACTTTTACTTTGGGCTTTCTGGTAGTCAAGTAAGTACCCAAGTAATAATACTTTTAGATTCACTCATTAAAAATCTAAAATAATATAAATCTATGAATAGAGGTGTAGATGATAGAACGAAGTTAAATAAATATTTTGGAGAAGAAACTAAAGATGACAATAAAAAATTTAATATCCCGCTCTGATGGAAATTGAATGCAATAATATTTCCTGTTCTTGCTAAGATGGCTTGTGATATATTAGTTGTTTCGATTTCTATTATTGCATCTGAATCCACATTTAGTATGGATGATGTCTTCTTTATTCAGTTAGGAGTACTCTTAAATTGATGCAAGTTCTAGTGTATATTTAAGATTGACTTTGAAGTGAACAATTAAAACAACCTATTAGTATCGAGGAAGATCTTGATAATCTCAAAAAAATTAGTAAAGGTAATAATATTATATTTATTGTGTGTTGTTGTTATAAATAATTTTTATTTATTAGTTGGTTCATTCTATTAATATTCACTTTAGATTTAGCCAACGCGGGAAAAGACCCTATTATAGTTGACGTGTAGTACAACTATACAAGCCTACATGGTGACTTTCACAAGCTTAGTATAAAAAAGATGAAAGTTATTATGTTATATTTCTTTTAACTACCAGATATTCTCTTGGTTATTAATTTTGAGGTTCTGATGGGCACTCTTCCATCTTTAATTATTGTTGTTGTAAATCATAAGATTATAGTTTAACAACAAATAAATAAATACATACCCCTCCGTCTTATGTTCTATATACAATGAGGTTTGATTGTATTTTTTTTATCAACATTCACATATTGAGAATTTGTCTAGAAATATTAAATTTTGACTTGAACTCAAGACCAAATGAACTTAAATGAAAGTAACATTTAGTTTTTGAAAGTTGAAATACAATAACTGAAAACAATGCCCATGTTGCACTAATATAAATCACTTTTCCATTCAAATAACATAAGCTCTTTTCTTAAATGAGTAAGTCAAACACATTCATATCTTCAAAATTTACTTTATGTTGATAAACTGTCCAATTGCAATTCCTTGTCAAGGTAATGTTTAACAAGTATACTAACACTGGATTTTTGTTGGGGACCCCCGAAGAGTGCTCATGTAAGAGTTTTCCAACTCATAAAAACATTAAAAGAGTTGAAATTCAGTTGTTCCCCTGGCTTATCAGCTCTTAAGACAACTATTTTACCTTAACCCTTTCTGCATCAAGAAAATGCTTCTTGCGCAAGTGTTGCCAGACTAGCACTTTCAAAGCAATAGTCAACACCTCCATTAATCATCTCAATTATTGCTTGACTAACAGGTTTATCCCCATAAGTTTTGGAATTGACAAAATCAATAATTCTAAAGTTTTTTCCTATTTCAAACATATTAGAGTTTATATGAACACCAATAATTTAGGTAACAACGCATAGTCGTGCTCTTTTTACAACTGCAAATCTGATTGACCAAATTAAAGATTCCTGCTATAGGACTTAGTTCCACCTTTATTATTTTCCTGGCAACACCTACTTCTGTTGATACTTCACAACTCAAAAGGCATGCCTTGTTAGGTGGGATTTTGATATGCCATGGACTAACGACACTTAAGATTCTTTAAACTATGAATATTTCATGTATAAGGGTATTTTTATGTGTATATCCTGGGGTTTTAAGTGTTTTTCAGTATAAATAAGCTCAGAGAAATAAAGTGCTAAATATTGGACAAAAAAGACACTAGACTATCATAACTACGATGTGGGATATGACCATGGTCATGCCGAGGTTGTCATAACATAATCTAGAGAATGATTCTTAGGTGTTGCTCAGATGAGAAACTCCCATGATTGTATATGGATCTAACGATTAAACCATCTAATCATGGGAAAGGTGACTGAAAACATGCTTGCAGAAGCTAAGTGTAAAGAGGCTCAGGTGATAGTGTCACAACCCAAAGTAGGGCCTAGTTATGACGGGTATCTCATGTCAAACAAGGATTAGAGACCACCCTCTACACCTAACTAAACAGAGCACCATACCCTAACGTCGAATAAATTCCAAATATATAACCAGATAGCATAAGATAATCTCAAAGAATTTAAGACATGTCTATAACCGTTAGCCGATAATTGACCAAAAACAACCAACCAATATTACTTAAGTCCATAGTAATCCACAAACCCTTCTAACAAAACCAAAATCAATAAGGTGTCAGGACATGCCCCGGACCCTGACAAAGACAATGACAACGTTAATGATAATGTGAACCCTTATTTCTAATCTATGAATAGAAACTAATGGAATGTCAAAGTCTTTCGTAAAATGAAAGCTCACCACTTCACCATCAACGACCAACGAACTGAGACAATATACCTAATGCTATGCAGGAAAAGTAGTAGTATCTACAGTGTCTATATCACATAGGGATACAATGTTCGGAGACAGTTAGTGGGTTGAGCACTAGCTATAACTCAAAGATAGGGGATAAAATAAGGACAAGTCAAATGTAATTCAAAACTATGTGGACATGATCATATACATACATAAATAACATACTGAGAGAGGGAATAAGGCTTTGAATGAACTTTAAAATTTTAGCTTGGATTTGTGTAGCTCAACCGCTAGAAGAAGGCACCTACGGGTTATATGGGTCCAGCTCTTTGATAACACTCAAAATACACTCTTGAATAGGTATAAGCAATTATTGTCAATATAAAACCTAACTAGGTTGGGGTCGAATCCCACAGGGAATAAGGTGTGAACTCAAGTTGCTTACGATTTAATTCACTGGTAGTTTACTGTTTCCTGAAATGGGGTTTAAGTTTTGCAGATAATTGATTGTCACTATGAATTTGATGTTTGTAACCAAGATTTTATGAAATAACCAGGATTATATTCACTAGGGTTTACGGTACATGACAGATGCTAAAATTTACTCAAGACTCTCACAGTGGTTAGGATCACAAACTATCTTTATCGATGATATGCTCAAATGTCTCTTGAACTATTCAAGCGTCTAATTTCCTAATCCCCTCGATTTTAGGGAATCGCTACGCACTTTCCAGATTTTACCTCAGGTTAATCAACCTTGTTACAGCGCTGATTATTAAATAAAGCCTTTCCGAGTCCCTGTTGATAATTCACTTCCTACTGTTTATGACTTCCTACTGTTTATGATTTCTATCTCAAGCAAACCAAAGTAGGTACGCCTACTATTTGCAACCAACAAATGTAAATTTTAATCTTAGAATTACCAATAAATCCTAACACCTATTAAATCTTGAGTATTTAACACCTTACATAACCTTACCCTAGATCCCATGATCCAGGTTATAGGTGTTTAGCCACTCATGATGGAAGAAACAAGTATGCAAATTGAATTCATAACTGAAAGGATTAACTTATAATGATGAAGAAAATTAAAAGTATACTTTGAACTGAATCACAAGGCAAAGCTCCAAAATATTGGTCTTAGAGAGCGAGAGAGAAAAATTGTATATTCTATCTTGTGAGATATGACAATCGCTCCCGAAAACCCTAAATAATTAACCCTAAATAAGAAAAATAAATCTACAGTTACAGATTTTCCTCGGAATAGATGACGGCGACCGTGATGGCCTATCAGGAGTTTGACGTCCCATTACGGACGTCGGCAGATTCCCTTTAAGTTTGGCTTTTGCTATCTCAGGCTAACGGCGACAATGATGTCCTATCAAGAGTCTGACAGCGCATCATGGATGTCATCAGCTCCTCTTCCATTTTGAGAATTTCTGCATAAGTTTGACGGTGATCCTGATGCCTTATCACAACTCTGATGCCTTATCATGACATGCCATCACAACGTTATAGGAAATCTCATTCTCTAGTTAAGGCTGACGGCATCCCTGATGGCTTATCACACTTTTGACGTCTTATCACCAGATATCGTCATAGTATTCAATTCATGCCAACTCTCTGGTTATGTTTGACAATAATTATGATAGCCTATCATGAGTCTGATGACTTAACACAGATGTTATCAGCCATACTTTTCTTCAGCTTTCTCCAGATTTCAATTTCATTGCCTCCATTCTTGTTGGTTCTCTAGTCCATCAGCTTATACTGTAAAATCAATATAAACACATCAAAAAAACGACAAAATTTTCTTAAGACCTCACAATTATTCTAGGTTAAAGGCCTTAAATATGTTAGCAATTGCTCACACATCGACACCCTTAACTTAAAACAATTTCTTGTCCTCAAGCAACTTAATCCAACTAAGAGAACACATAGCACATTCAACAACCAATTTTCTATTTAAGCTCAATACAAAGTTATTCTTCCAATGACAAACCAACTAATACCAACTGTGTATATCATTGAAATAAAAACAATACTGTAACACAAAGGACTCAAGCGACGACATCAATTTTAGTATCAACAACCATTCACATATCAATGCCACATTATCTAAACAAGAGAGCAACTAGCAACGACACCAGTGTGCCCTCACAACAAGGAAATCCCCTTCATCTCATCTAAGGAATCCAAAAATTCAAAAGTGGGGGTCACCAAAAACTCTCACTCTCAAAAGGAAGTTCCAGTCAGTGTATGCCAAGTACCATAGGCTTGCCCTTATTTTTGTTACCAAGATCTTCAGATAGGCCAGCTAGAATTACTATAGGACTTCTTTTAGGCTTATAATGTGGTTTGGGGCTGGTATGATATTCAAGGTCATTTAGAGTGACTATGCCTTCTTGACACTACACTACTTTCTTGGGGCTCACTTATTATCCTCTTTCTCTTCTTCTCTTCTCTTTGTCATCCATATTCAAGTTGGGTGATACTCTTCCCCCTCTCTCTTATTATTATATATATATTTTATATATATATATATATATATTTTTTTCTTTTTTTTAGCACCTAACTTTTATTCTTTCTCCTTTATTCTACCTTTCTTCATACTCATCCTACACCATGCACCCCTATGATTGCCACTCTCAACTTAGGCTATTTGGTTAGGTTAAGGTACTCAGTGTGTAAGGAAGACCAGGGACAAACAGGTTCATTGTGGTATAAATGGGAAGGTGAAAGGTGTCATATGAAAGAAATGGTCAATTTAGGCTTTACACAGGGATCAAGGGATGTTATGCACACAGGGATGACTTTTTAGGCTAAAAGCGGGTTAATCAACAACGACCTATGATCCTGTCCTAACTCCTATATTATGACCATGGAAACACCAACCAGGAAAGTTCTGGCTTTAGCATACAGAGGGAAACAAGTAGTAGCTCACACACACCTGGCACACAAGTATATCACAGACCACTGCTTCTCTAGTTCATGCAATTGTTCAGCAATGATCATCAAACATCTATAACTAATGCCACAACAAGATTCACAATGGTCACAAGTAAATGTAATCCACACAGTTTATCAAATAAGACATTGGAGGGGTGTTCGAAAGTCAATCAAAAATATATCAGCTGCTTTTTGTGCTTGAATTTCTCCTAGTTACCACAACTATGTTACAATAACAGACTACTCTACACCTTCAACTTAAAATTAAAGCAAAGCTAAATTAAGGGTTAGAGTATACCTGGACTGGATCGATCTCAGAGATCATGGGTTGCCTCCCATGTAGCGCCTGATTTAGCGTCGCGACATGACTCAGGTATCTTAATTACTTCAGACTTCATCGAGACAGATAATGGTGATACTTTTCACTGATTCCTTCGGACCAATATAAATCTTGACCTATTGCCCATTTACCTTAAAGGTACCGCTGTCTTTATTTTCGAGTTCTACTACTCCCTATGAGTGGACTTGACTAACCTTGAAAGGGCCTGACCACTTAGATTTCAGCTTTCCTGGGAACAATTTAAGTCTGGAATTAAATAGAAGTATCAAGTCCCTTTTTTTAAATTCTCATTTCTCTATTCTTCAATCATGGTACTTTTTCATCTTTTCTTTATACAGATCTGCTCGTTTATATGCTCTGAGACAGAATTCATCCATCTCATTCAGTTGTCCTAGTCTCATCTCTGCTGCTTCCTCATAATTCAAATTCAACCTTTTGAGCACCCATAAAGCCTTGTGTTCCAGCCCTATTGGCAAGTGGAAACCTTTTCCATAGACCAGCTAAAATGGTGACATGCCAATGGGTGTCTTAAAAGAAGTCTGGTAATCCCACAATGCGTCATCAAGCTTTTGAAACCAGTCTTTTTGGCTAGCATTTACTATTTTGGCTAGGATGTCTTTAACTTAACGATTTGACACCTTCACTTGCCCACTGGTTTGTGGGTGGTATGGGGTAGCCACTTTGTGTTGTTTCACTCCATATTTTGCCAAAGCTGCTTTACATAATTTGTTGCAAAAATGAGATCCTTCATCGCTTATGATAGTATGTGGTACTCCAAAGCGAGAGAAGATGTTCTTTTTGAGAAAAGCAAAAACTTTCTTTCTATCATTATTAGCCAAGGCCACAGCTTCGACCCACTTAGAGACATAGTCAACAACAACCAAAATATACTTCATCCCATATAATCTTACAAACGGACCCATGAAATCAATACCCCAGATATCAAATAACTCCACTTCAAGCATCTTAGTCAAGGGTTTCTCATGTCTTTTAGAGATTGACCCCTACCTCTAACATTGGTCATATTTTAGCACAAACTCGTGGGAATCCTTAAACAATATTGGATAATAATAGCCACTCGACAACACCTTCTTGGCCGTTCGGTCACCCACATGGTGTCCCCCAACTGGGGAGGCATGACATACTTCAAATATGCACAATACATCTACTTTTGGTACACATCTTTGTATGATATTGGCTGCGCATCGCCAAAAAAGGTAAGGCTCATCCCAGAAGTAATGTGTTAGATCATGTATGAATTTCTTCCTTTGGTGGAAAGAAAGATTTTCTGGGATGACCTCACTCACAACATAGTTTGCATAATCCGCGTACCAAGGCAATTTTTCCACAACAGCTGCTAAGATTTCCTCTTCAGGAAATATAATATTTATCTTTGTTTTATCACTAGCTTCCTATTCACCTTTCATTCTAGATAGATGATCCGCAACCTATTTTTCACAACCTTTTTTCACAACCTTTCCTATCTTTAACCTCGAAATCAAATTCTTGTAGCAGCAACACCCATCTAATAATCCTTGGTTTTGCATCATTCTTAGCTATCAAATACCTCAAGATAGCATGATCGGTATGAACCACCACTTTGGTCCCGAGCAGATAAGCTCTGAATTTCTCAAAAGCATATACCATACCCAAAAGTTCCTGTTCAGTGAAGGTGTAATTCTTTTGCACTCCATTCAGTGCTTTGCTGGCGTAATATATTGGATGAAATAGTTTATGCCTCTTTTGTCCCAATATAGCTCCTAGGGCAACACCAGTTGTATCACACATTATCTCAAATGGTTTTGCCCAGTCAGGTGCAATAACAATAGGTGTTTCAACCAGCTTCTTTTTAAGGCACTCAAATGCCTTCAAGCACTCGTCATCGAAGAAAAATTTCACTTCCTTCTCCGATAAAAGCATGCATGACCAAGAAAACTATGCAATCCCTTCACTGAAATGGGAGGTGGTAGTTTCTTGATAACTTTCTCTTTTTCTTGATCAACTTCTATCCCTTTTTTGGAAATTTTATGGCCAAGAATGATGCCCTCCTTTACCATGAAATGACATTTTTCCCAGTTAGGCACTAGGTTAAATTCAATACATCTTTGCAAGGCCACATTCAGATTTTCCAAACACATTTCAAATGAATCACCCACCACAGAGAAATCATCCATGAATACCTCTATGGTGTCTTCCACCATGTCAGAGAAGATAGACATTATGCACCGTTAAAAAGTGGCGGGTGTATTGCATAGCCCAAATGGCATCCTCTTAAAAGGAAAGGTTCCATATGGGCATGTGAATGTCGTTTTCTCCTGATATTCAGGAGCAATGAAGATTTTGTTATATCCAGAATAACCATGCAAGAAGTAATACCACTCTCTACTAGCCAATCAGTCAAGCATTTGGTCCATAAAAGGCATTGTGTAGTGGTCCTTCAGAGTCCAAGTGTTTAACTTGCGGTAGTCCATGTAAACTCTCTATCCAATTACTGGCCTGAGTGGAATCAACTCATTCTTTTCATTAGCAACCATCGTCATACCGCTTTTTTTGGGCACGCATTAAACTGGGCTCACCCACTTGCTGTCAGAAATAGGGTTAATCACTCCTGCATTCAACCATTTAATAATCTCCTTCTTTACCACCTCTTGCATTAATGGGTTAAGACGGCCTAGATGTTCTATGGTTGGAATACAATATTTCTTAAGTTGAATTTTATGCATGCAGATGCCAGGGGGAATACCAATAATATCTGTGATAGTCCACCCTATTGCTCTCTTGTGCTTCTGAAGTGCTAAAATAAGTGTATTCACCTATTGTTCTACCAAATCAGCTGCAATAATAATAGGTAGCGTGTTCACTTTACCCAGAAACACATACCATAAATGCCGAGGCAGTTCAACTCCAATACTGGAGGCTCTTTAATAGATGGCTTGGCTGGTGGCATCGGTCGATTAGCCAGATCAAGGTCCAACTTATCTGTCTAGGCATAAATTGTCTCTTTGTACTCCTCATTGCCTTCAATATCATAATTCATTATGACCATAGCCAAAGGTTTGATAATAAGTTGCTCAGTTATGGGCATGTCCTATTTGTCCTCAAAAAACACATCAACTACTGAGAACACACTCATTTCCTCATGATGGTACATTGATTTGCCCACATCAAACCATGATACTTCATCGTTCATCCTAAATAAGATCTCATTCACTCTCAAATCGATCAACACACTTTTCGTTATGAGAAAAGGTCGACCTAAGATTATGGGCACCTCGAAGTCCACCTTGCAGTCAAGAATGATAAAGTTTGCAGAGAATATGAAATTGGAAACCTTTACCAACACATCATGCAGAATGCCGACAGGTCGCTTTACTGACCTATCCGCCATCACCAGTCTCATGTTTGTGGGTGTGGCATTCCTTAGACCCAACTTTCTATAAATAGACAATGGCATCAAATTAATGCTTGCTCCCAGATAACACAGTGCCTTGGTTAATTCCATAGTTCCAATTATATAGGGAATAGTGACTGCACTTGCGTCTGGCTTCTTCTGCATAAAGGTCCTTGTAGAGATAGCACTATAAACGTGGAAATCTGCCTCCAATTTGCATCTCAGCGCTCGTTTCTTTGTCAAAAGTTCCTTTATGAATTTCACATACCCTGGAATTTGTTCAAGTGCCTCAATCAATGGCATATTTATCGTCAATTACTTAAGAATTGCCATAAATTTGTTGAATTTGGCACCATCAGCCTTTTTCCTCAATCGTTGAGGAAAGGGAGGTGGTGGTCTTGGGATAGTTTTCAACATCACTTTCTCTTCCTTCTTCCTCACCTTCTCTGAAGCATCAATAGAGCTATTTAGCTTCTTAGACTCCCCTGGATTGCTTTTTTCTGGTTTATCCACAACTACCTCATTATTCGCAGACTTGCCAATAGAAGGGCCAGGTAAGATCTTACCATTCCTGGTAGTAATAGCCAGACATGAGCCATCAGTTTGCAGATTCTGAGCTATTTTACTAGATATAGAACTACTTCATCTCTGGTTCAACGCTGCAGAAAGTTGGCTCATCTGCTGCTCCAACTACTTGATAGAAGTTGAGTGTGATCAAACCAACTGACTTAGAGTAGACAATTCACTCTTCATAGTATTTACCTCTGAGTTGGTAGCCTCAACTCCCTCTAATAATTTTTTCATCAAGTCCTCCATAGACATCTTTCCAGAGATAGTTGCAGTAGCTTCCTTATTTCCAGGAAGAACATATAACCCACTCCTTTCATTTTTGCTTGTCCAGTTCCCTTGCTCCCTGTCTCTGTAACCAGGCTTGTCATAAATGTTCCAACCTTGATTACCTTGGTTATTGCCTCAGTGATGTATGAGCAGATGCTAACACATTTAAGGCTTTTAACTCTAAATAATTGTGAAGTCTTAAGCAACTTTTAGTTATTTTTGATTGTTTTCTTGTGATAATGCAGTTGTAGCAAGGATAGGAGGAAAACACAGTAAAGATGAACAAAATAAGTAAAATCTGGTACAAGTGAGTTGATATAAGTCTGACGACATTTTTTGCAAGCCGTCGGAGATGTGGTAAGCTACCAAAAAAAGGCATCAGGAAGAACAGAGGAGAAGAGTTGCTGGATAAGAGTGATGACATTATCAATATGTCGTTACAAGTGTAGTAATCTATTAGAATATGCCATTAGAGTGAGGTAGAACATGGTAAAATAAGCTGAAGGTCTGACGACATTTATTACACGCTGTCACAAGTGTGGTAAGCCGTCATAGGACATTGTTAGAGTAAGGCAGAACAGGTCAAGATGGCATGACTTCTGACAATATATCTGAGACGCCGTCAGAAGCCTGACGACCAACACTAATATGGCATCACCTAAATCTGAGCCCAGCTGTGATTTTCTTATTTTATTTCCTTAATTAGGCTTTAGTATAAATAGCATCTTTTAGGGTTTTTAATATATTTTTCATCTATCAGACAATTAACCTAGGGAAGAGAGGCACGTAACATTGCTCTCTTACATCAATTTTTCTTCTTATTTTTATCAACTATTTTTGGGTTTCTACCTTGTGATTCAATCGAAGAAACTACTTGTTGTTTTCCATCTAATTGTAAATTATCCTTATCATTATGAATTCAACTTTTGATTTCATTCATCAAATCATGAGCAGCTAATTCTATTAGCTGGGGTTATGGGATCCATGGATTAGGGTTGGATATGATACTAGGTGTTTAACGGATTTAAAGAGTAGTGGAACATCTTGAAATTCTATTGTTTTAACTGAAATCTAGTTGTTGGAAACATTAGGTTATGCCTTAGGTTTTATTTGCTTCTAATGGAGAAATAGAATAGAGGACGTGAATTATCAACAGGGACTCGGAAGCTACCAACCTTCTATTTAATGATTAATGCCGTAACTGGATTAATCTACCTAAGATAACATTCTATTGGAAATAGATAATTTATCTAATTTCGAGAGAATTAGATAATAAATTGTCTGGTAAGGTCAAGAGATAAGTCAGATAGTATAATCGTTAGGCATATTCTGCTATTCTAATCATTCCGAGAATCTCTAGAATTACCTAGTATCTGTCAATTCCTGAAACCCTTGGTGAACATAGCTCTGGTTTCCCATTTATATTGATTACAAACATTAATATTGAAGTGACAACATTACTTGATACTTTCAAAAAACCCATCTTAATTTATAATTTCGTACCATTTGTTTGAATTGAACTTGTAGCTATATCTTTAAATTAGCATAATCGCTACTCACATTGTTCCCTATGGATTCGACTCTGACTCCAAAGTTGGGTAAATATATTGAAGACTACTACCTTACACTAATTTGATGTGTAAGTTGAGAGTTATCAAAAATGGCGCCGTTGCCAGAGAACAATTTGGCGTATTGAGTTAGTTTGGAATTTTAGCTTACTTGCTTGAATTCAAACTTGTAAATATTTGTTGTGATTTCCTTTGTTCTTGTTTTAGGTAGATTTTCTTTATTTTTGTTTATTTATTACTATGGCATCATGGAATAAATGTAAGTTTGATGGTTGGAAATCTTATCTGGATGATCCATGTCCATATTGTAATGGACCCCACTTTTGGCAAGATTGTGGATATGCTCCCCGGAGAGAGATGTCTAGATCTCTTTCTATAACTACAGTAGCTTTAGGTAAATAGCTAGATTTTTTGGGTATTGAATAACCCCAGGACTCAATAGCATGAAATAAAAGCATGGCATGATCTTGAAAAGCTTAACAATGTCCACTTGTTTAAAATTCATTTATAGAGATATTTTATCAAACACTTGTAGGGCATAAGCTTGTACATGATTGGGACCACATAATGATATGTCATGATTCCACTATTTACTTCACATAGGCATTTTAGTAAACACTTAGGGTGCATGGATTATTTTACATGATAATGGCCAATGCATGAACATCATGAATACAATACTCAATTGCAAATTCAAGGGTTTAGCATGCAATACATATAATTCATCACATAACCTATTTTAATTTCACGGAAACTTATAATTAATCTTAAACTGAAACCCAATTACTATTATGAATATGAATACAATCAATTTCAAGCATGAAATTCATAAATCTAAGATCTTGTAGTTTAAAAATGGATTCTTGGACTCTATGGGTGAAAGGAACCCATAGATGAACACCTAACATACCTGGATATTTTAATTCTTGAAGATCTTGATGATTTTCCTGAGGATTGCTCTTGATTTCTTGAAGATTAGGGTTTGATAATTGAGAGTGAGATTTTTTTTTTTGGGGAAAAGTTAATAAAGAATGGGTTTAAAATGTTTTTAGGGATTAAATCCCATATCTGGGCGTATTAAAATTATGGGAAAAGACTAGTTTAACCCTGGATGAAACTTTTAATTTTTGTCAAAATTTTTTGACCTGGGCCATTGGCACAATGTGGCGCTAATGTGTTGTGTCTCTTGAAATTGACAACTGGGAAATTGGCTAGTGGTGAGACATGGTGGAATTGTGTTGCCATACTAGATGCAAATTTGAGACTCATCGCGACTCGGTGAAATCATGTAGCTTCACTAGAAAAAGAAGAATTGTGAACTGGGTCTATGGAACGATGCTCCATTATGAGAAACACTGTAATTTTATAATTGCTATTTGGCTGGCCTCCGCGATGCACTGACTTCCATTTGGTGCACTGTCTTACAAAAATGGCTCTAACTCTCTACCCGGGTATCAAATTTAGGTGAATTTTATATCACTGGAAAGCTGATTGAATTTCCTACCTAATGGTAAGCGGGCTAAATTAAGCTAGGAAAATATGGGGTATTACATTATGACATTCATGGAATTGATGACTAGTGTTTTCCATTAGTTTTTGGGCCTATTTATAATTTTATTCATTGATGATATTTTTGTGTACTCTAAGAGTAAGGAGGATCATACCAATCACCTCTGCCTTGTGTTGCAGACATTGAAAGATCAACAGTTGTATGCTAAATTCTAGATGTGAATTCTGGTTAAATATCATAACTTTTATGGGTCATGTCATGTCTAGTAAAGGGATTATTATCGATCCTATGAAAGTTGTTATGGTGAAGAAGTGGCCTAGACCCATAACTTCAACCAAGATTCAGAGCTTCTTGGATTTAACCTAGTATTATAGGAGGTTTGTAGGGAGATTTTCTTCTATTACAGCTCCATTGACTAACTTGACTAAGAAGAAGGTGAAGTTTTTATGGTCTGATACTTGTAAGGATAGTTTTGAGAAGTTAAATGATAAGTTAACTTCAGCTCCGGTCTTGACTCTATCTGAGCGTATTGAGGGTTTTGTGGTCTATTGTGATGCATCCCGAGTTGGTTTGGGCTGTGTTTTGATGTAGCATGATAAGGTTGCTACTTATACCTCTAGATATTTAAAGGTTTATAAGAAGAACTATCTGACTCATGAATTGGAGTTGTTTGGGATGGTATTTGCATTAAAAATTTGGTTTCACTATCTGTATTGGGTCCATGTTGATATCTTTTTCGATCATAAGAGCCTACAGTATGTGTTCACTCAAAAAGTTCTTTATCTAAGGTAAAGAAGATGGCTTGAGTTATCGAAGGACTATGATATGAGTCTTCACTACTATTCAGGTAAGGCTAATATGGTTGTTGATTCTCTTAGCATATTGTCCATAGTAGTAGACTAGGATAAGAGAGAATTGGTAAAAGATATTCACTATTTGTCTAACCTTGGAGTTCATTTCTTTGACTTTCAGAAAGGTAGTGTATTGGTGCAATTGGTGGCACATTATCTCTTGGTTCAAAAATAAAGGAAAAGTAGGTAATGGATCCTCTTTTGATAAAAGTCAAGATAATATTGGTAATTAGAATAAGCAGAAGGTGATGGCCTTCGAGATTAGCAGTGATGGTATCTTGAGGTATCGAGGAAGGTTATGTGTTTCTGATGTTGATGGATTGCAAGGCAGGATATTAGCCAAGGCTCGCGAATTACGGTATATGGTTCATCCTAGTTCAACAAAGATGTTTCATGACCTTAAGGAGCTGTATTGGTGGAATAACATAAAATGGGATATAGCCAACTTTACAGCTAAGTGTATGGTTTATCAACAAGTAAAGGTGGAGCACATGAGGCTCGGTGGGCTACTTTAAAAAATTGAACTACTAGTGTGGAAATGGGAGATAATTAATATGGATTTCGTTAATGGCCTACTGCTATCGATGAATCAGTGTGACTCTATTTAGGTTATCTTGGATAGGATGACTAATTTTGCTCATATCTTGATTGTGAGGACTACTTATTCTACTGAGGATTATGCAAAGTTGTACCTTTAGAAAGTTGTAAAGTTGCATGGTACACTTGTCTCAATTATTTTGGATCATGGTACTCAGTTATCATTGTATTTCTGGTGCTTTTTTCAGCCTACTTTAGGGACTAAAGTGAATCATAGTATGACTTTTCACCCGCAGTTGGATGGGCAAGTAGAAAGGATTATTTAGGCTTTGGAAGATATGCAGCGAGCCTGTGTGATTGACTATGGTGGTAGTTGGTTCAACCATTTTCCTTTGATTGAATTTTCTTATAATAATAGTTACCATTCTAGGATTGGTATGACCCCATTTGAGGCATTGTATGGTAGGAGGTGTAGATCTACTATTGGGTGGTTTGAGGTTGGTGAAGCATAAATATTTGGCCCAGATTTGGTTCACCAAGCTATGGAGAAGGTAAAAGTAATTCGGGATAGGCTTAAGATGGCCCAAAGTTGCCAAAAGTCCTATACGGACGTGAGGCAAAGGTATTTGGAGTTTGAGGTTGGAGATTGGGTGTTCTTAAAGGTGTCTCCTATGAAGGAAGTAATGCAGTTTGCAAAGAAGGGGAAGCTTAGACCCGGGTATATTGGTCCGTACTTGATTTTGAGAAGGGTTGGTAATTGATTTTGAGAAGGGTTGGTAATATTGCATATGAGTTGGATTTTCCCTCTAGCACGAGTTTCATTTACCCAGTATTCTATGTGTCTACGTTGCAAAAATGCATGGGTGATCCTTCATTGGTTGTCCCTATGGAGACCATTGGTATTTTAGATTCTTTGTCCTATGAGGAGGTCCCAGTAAGGATCTTAGATTAGCAAGTTTGTTGGTTGTGAACAAAAGACGTGGCTTCGGTGAAGGTTCTATGGTAGAACCAAAAGTCTGAGGAAACTACTTGGTAAGCCGAGAAGGACATGAAGTTCAAGTATTTGTTCCTATTTCTAATTCTGAAAAATTATGCTTGAGGTATATGTTGTTCTTAATATCATGTTTTCTATCTTTGTTGATGATAGATTGTGAATCCCTTAGTATTTAGTTTTCTGTCTTAAAGGTAAGAGTAGAGACGTTTGAGGCTTAATCATGCTTATATTGCCTGGTCCTATCGTTCGAGAATGAATGACCATAAAGGGGGGGATTGAAATACCCCAGGATTTGGCCCTTGCAAAATTTTGTGGGTTTGAGGCTACTATTGATCATACGACTGACCATACTAGTCGTATGGTATGGGTATGGGTCTATGGACCCTAGTCGTATGTTGTTCAGTATGATGTTGGCCAAGTTCTGTCCTTGGTACGAGGTGACTTTATCCGAGTCGTATCTTCAAGTGATGAGAGGTAGGAAAAATCCATATCGTAAGTTGTCCAGTGTCTAGACTTTGATGATTTGCCTAGGGTACGGCTTGATGGTACTAGTCGTATGGTGATGACATAAGTTAGGCAAAGAAGTCGTATGTTGGATAGAATGTGGTGTCCAACTTTCTTATGAATTGACGATTTGAGGGTAACACTTATATGATGTAGTTACGAGTTGAGGGGTCCAATCATACCCACCTATGTTCTTCTTATAGATTTTAAGCAGAGGGTATTTTGGACATTTCTCACCCTAAGACCTTTAGACTCCACATCTTATAACACATATTTTTCTTTTATCCTACAATTTAGTATATTGAAACACTCTCTAAATACCTCTCTAGAAGATTGGGCTAGGGTTTTTTCAAGGTGGTCATCTAGAGACTTAAAGATCGAAATCTCTCCATTAATCTTCATAACTCAGGTATGTGACTCTTCCTTCATTGTTAGTTCACAAAAATTGTGTGTTTTAAACATTGTTCATGGTTTATTAATGCTGGTTTTGAAAGCCATGGTTGAGGGTTTGAATGCTAAATGTTGATTAGTGTTTTCCCATGTTTTGAATTATGATCATACATGTTTTAATAATGGTTTTGCACATATGGGTGCTTTGAATTATGATTTAAACTAAGGGGACATAGTCAACCCTAACTTAATGGTTTTTGGCTTTTAATAATGGTTTGATAATGGTATGCCCACAACTTGTTTGTGAAAATGTCAATGAGAAGAATCTTGTCACATATGAATTGTGTTTTGAACTAAGGCATTGTCCTATGAATATTGATGATTGGTAAATAGTTTTATGAAGGCCTTCCTGGCCATAAATTGATTTGAATTGTAACCTTGGAGGTTTTATCGGCTAATGGGTTTGAGTCCCTAAATGTTGAATTGAATTGATGTCTTTATTTAGACAATGGGTTCGAGTCCCAAGGTTGATTAATAATGGTTATGGCATATTGTACACTTGCAAGTGGGGTTGGTATGACGATGGCAGCAGGATGCCTGTGGTAAATAATTATATTAATGGATGTGTATATGTATAAAGAGGGTTTTAATTTGGCTTTAAAGCGGGATGTGTAGCTAGGCCATGAAAGTAGAGTCTAAAGGACTAAAATTGAAAATCGCGCTAGCCGGTACAGGTGTCTATATGACTAGGAGGTTTGATTTCCTTGAATGAATGTCACAACCCGAGCCGGGACCCTGGCCGTGATAAGAATCCCAAACCACAGAGGTCTGGACGCATTTCTACATCTGGTAATCATGCACAATACTCGTATAATAAAGAAAATATACGGAACTATAATAAACAGAATCATGGTTATATTTTGAGTTCTGTTTAACAATACGTAAATAAATTTATCAACATCTTGACAACATCTTGTTCAGTCTGCAAAATCTCTACTACATACGATATCAACAAACTGTTTGAATCTGGGAAAAGGCCCCCAGTGGACCTAAACCAAAATAAATGACAAGTGACTGAAAAGAAATAGTCCTTTCATAATAAAGATGGCTCACCAACTACACACTTTACGTTATCTGAATAACTCTACGGCTTAGTAGGACCTTTAGACTGAGCCTCAGACCCTGAAATATAGGGGGTCAATACGATTGATCTGGTACGCAGAGCAACCAAAAATAATGATTTATACATATAAAACATAGGTGAGAGCAAGTCATAAAATATGTTATGCAGGCATAGTTTAAAAATACATGGGAAAATCTCAAATGATCTTAAAAAAATATGATCAATACAGTTCTATTCTTTGTATTACTTCTTAGCTAAGAGGTACACCCTACATATCCGAAAGTTTCCCATGGGCAATATGGGATCCGCTATTAACTCGAAGGTCAAACCCCCAACCCAAGTTTGCCGCAAGGGTTGAAGTATCTGAATCTGATATGCTCCAGGGCACTAGGCCAACGTATAATCCCTCTTGGGAAAATAATAAACCTGTATTGGCAAAACACGGTTTAAGGAAATGAGTTCTCTGAGCTCGTGCCTTCTTTGGGTAACCACCTAACTCTCTTAGTGCCTATTTTTAATCTGTTCTAAACATGCATCTGTCTGAGTTCAAAATCTGAAAATCTGACATAAAATCTGTATCTTTAGTCTGTTCTAAATCTGCTATGGTATTATCTGAATTGGTATTGTCATACCAAGACTTACAAGTTATATTTCTAAGACATACAACATCATGTTACAATCTTCTCTTTTAAAACATTATTTTCACACCACCAAACTAGTCAAACAGTATAATAGGATATGTATAGTGAAATTCATGAAAATAGAGTCAAGGATCCTCAATTCAATTCACAAACACATGGTGGTCAAGTTTCTTGAAACAAATCATTCACTTCTCTTGAAAATAATCACTTTCATTTATGCAATTAAGAAAGGCACTCTCTCTTCAAGTAATCATCAAAACCAAGTCAATAAATAATATTAAAGATATTTATATCATGCGTTTCAATATGAAATTGAGTAGTTCATAAACAATAGTAAAACCCTTGGTTCATTCTTTAAGACATGCAATTTAGTACCCATAACTTGTACATCAAGAATATAACACAATAAGGGAGGGAAATTCCTTTTTTCATGCTGTCAATTCATATTTCAAAACTAAAAACACATATATGTAAGAACACGAGTAAAAATTCAAGATTTAGGGAAGGCTTCAAGACTAAAACGTTCACAATGCATATTTCTTGATGTAATTCGAAACCCTTCTTAAATATATGATTTCTCAACTTACAAAACATTAATATAAATGCTTTAATCATGCCCATGTAGTTTAGGAAAACCCCACATACCTTAGTTGCGAAGAAATCACGAAGAAATTTCAAAAAGATTGGACCTTTAAGCTTGATTGTCCAAACCCTAGTTGTTTTCTCCTCTTGTATTTTAAAAGATGATTTAGGGATTTTTGAGGAGTTAAAGCATTACTAATGATCTTAATTTTATTAAAGACTCATTAGGGATGGTTTTGGAGTGTAAAAAGACTTGGTTACCCTTAAAATGATTTAAAACAAAGTTTTTACGCCCTTGGGCCATAGGGCATGCGATTCATTGCTTATAGCTTAAGTTAGGCAGAGCCACACATTGTCCATCAACCAAAATGGGATGGGAATTGCATTGATCATCGTATAAAATAGGTTGGGTGATGCACTGTCCATGTTACAACACTTCCAGTGGCTTTAGGCGATTTGCTAGGTGACACACTCCACTTTACAAAGGTATAACTTTTTGCTCGAGTATCGAATTTAGGAAAAATTGGTATCATTGGAAAGCTACTTCGAAGACCTTTCATTTGATATACATTAGGCACTATAATTCATTTTATAGAAGAAGTTATAGTTGATGGAATTTGACTCAAGTTGAAATATCCACAAAGACTTAATCGATAGAAATGTTTTCAACTAGTCTTTGATTTTAGGGATTTTTGTGACCTTAATTCATATTGAAAGGTGTTAATGCACTATAGGATTGATCACCACACATATATTAACATGGAATCATTTAGTCTAAGTCTATACATATAGGAACGACGGTCTAAATTCTAGCACGGAAGTGTGGGGTGTTATATTATCCCCCCCCTTGGGATCATTCGTTCCCGAATGATGGGTTGGGACTTATTGAAACTCTAGTAGTGTAGAATAAAGAACGTAACATCGTATTGAATATTTTTTCTCAATAAAATATGTGAAGGCAGCACACAATCTTCATGATAACCCCTAGGGAATCGGGTAAGCACGAAACCTGAAATAACAAAACTTGACATCGACATGATCTTGTCATGTGTTTTATGGAACATGATCAAAACTTTGTAAGACATGAATTTTTCCTAAGAATTCTCAGCCTAATTAAGATTGGTACAAGACATGAGATAAGATTCTCGCGGGAGATAAGAATGTTATCATTTTCATCTTACAAGATACAATGAAAAGACTTAAACTTAGAGACACTACTCGTCTATACCCCTAACATTAATCATCATACTTCATCATTTCCAACTTATAATTCTCCTGTAACACATCTAACCACAAGAATTTATGTCCCGCCATATAATACTTCTATGTTCAAGCCTAACTCGGAGGAAAGAGGTGCTAATTTAAACTACAGGACCCTACACTCTACATCACATTAAGAAATCACCTCACCTCATCCATAAAATTAAACAACCTCAAGTCTTAATTCAAAGAATACTAACCACATGGAACATAGGTTTGTGTTTTCATTAATCAGAACATTCAATCCTAATAATTACTACACCCACTACATGGATCTTACAACTAAGACCCGCCAATTCAATCATTCTCACTAAGATTTTCACCATGCAACTCCTTCTTAACTATCTCACATAATGAAAGCTCATCTCTTTCTTTCCCCTTCTCCTATAACCTTAGCTCTAGAAGTCACATTAAAATATTTATCTTCACTAACATCTACTCCCGCACCTAACACACTACCATGCTTTCACAACTATCGTCATACTGACATACGGAGGGTCATTAAGGGACCTGAGCCTAAACATCATGAATGGATGTAACACTTGTCAATTTATAGCTTATACTTATAGCACTACTCAAGGAGGGACATGAAGTAAAGATGCGATAGAATAGACATGGAGTCATCAAGTGTCTGGATCATAAGTAAACGGTTGTTGGGCATAACCACAACAAAACATGATTCCTTAGGACATACTATGGTGAGAAACATGGGTACACATATCTCATGATTTGTATAACATAAGGTCGAAATTCATAAAGTCACTAATTGAGACGAAGATTGATACTTGAAGTTATTACTTCTCATTTTCATAGCTGAGGTAGTCATAAGTTGGCACAACTTTATCGCTTTAGCTAATTCTGGTATAAAATGATTCAGTGACAATATAAAAATATGTTTTCTTAGGACGAAGCATGCTGTGAGACATAGGTTTGGATCATGAGAAACATAACATATGGTTTGGATACTTGGAATATTAGGTAACTGAAGGAAAATATTGCTTCTTGTTTGGACGTTGGAACATGATATGACTTAATAGAGAACTCAAACCTTAGACATCGGCAGGACTTGAATACATAAGACATTGGTAGAATGAACTCTTAAACTGAAGTAGAAGGAACATGTTTGAATAGGAGTAGGTTTATCATAACTCTTCCCTAACTTGCCATAATGAGAAAATTTGGAAACTACCTTAACTCACCATCTCCCCCTTAGATCAAAGTCACAATCCTACACTTGAGAACATAACTTCTTATCAATCTATATTCATAATTCTCAGTATAATAGGGGTTATCGGTATACACATGAACACAAACTTCCCTCAATAATTTAACATAAAGACACTTAATTCTTTTTGGGACATCCCCTATCAGGGATACTAATCATAACTTCCTCTAACCCCAAAATCATCAACTCATGACTAACATCATTATGGGCATGGATATCCACACTTTTAAACACTTGACACTCTATCTTCAACTCCTTAGAATACTCACATTACACCTCTAATCACATAACTTACAACTATCCTCTATCTCTATCAACCTGCAACTCGCAGTCTCATGAGCATATACATCCTCATTCCTTATCATATAAAAGTCCACTCTCCACTACTTAACCTTTTAACATTACACCATTAATCGCATAACTTATATCATAAAATCTTACCTAACTCCATACAACCAAGGGGGTGCAACTTATTCTTATATACTGATGCCCTTATCCACTTAATGACTCACCTATAATTCATTATTTTAACACTAGTCCTCATTTTCACATATACCTCACAATTACCACTTAACTTTTCATAAATTACCAACATAGACTCTTTCACAAATCCCATTAAGCCTACCAGTTCATTTTCATAAAACATACATTATTAACCTTAAGCTACTACTCTTACCACCATATTCTATATTTAAAGCTACTACTCTTACCACCATATTCTATATTTAAAGTTCATCAAATTAGGAAATCAACTCAAAATACTCATTTCATTTAACTACTACCTACAATCGCAACCCCTGCATGACATCATTATTACATCTCAAAATTGACTACATACCTTCTCACATGAAGTACTAGTTTATGACTACTAATTTAAAGACAATCAAAAGGGGGTAAAGTCATAATAGGGATATTTAATTCTGATCATATTACATAACCTAACTCGATTTTATCTACATATTCTACTTTCTCACCTCATACTTACTTGCCCAAGCATACATTTATACTCCCTTTAAATTCCACATACAACAATGAATCTATAATTATAACTTATTGGCTAATCTAACCATTTCCATTCACATCCTATAAGAGGTTTCTATAACCACCATGACTATCCACTCTAGGCTCCTTCCCTAGTTTTGAATAGATAATGATCACAGACAAACACTTCCTCTATCAAATACCTCACAATCTACCAATATTACTACCACATTAGTCTATCAATATAAAATGACAAATCATCCCTTAAACAATGGTTATACAACTAAAAAAAAACTTATTTACACAAAACAAAAGTCTCCTTCACTCCGACTTCTAACCATATGACTTTATATCACCAACTTCTTGACCCAATATCACTACTAATAGGTCATGACACTTTAACATAAACTACTACCCGGGTGGAAGTACAGTTCCAACATTCTGCTACACATCATTCCCCTTATGCATGACATCCGCAACAAAATTTTTGAAAGGGACTGGATATACTTAAATACCTCAGGCTGAAAAGCATGATTTCATCAAGATCAAAGTTTATAATTAAATCAATAAACCTTGAAGAACTAACGGATTCCTCTCAATTCCTTGCACAATTTTATAATCTTTCATGACTCAATCAAAAAGGACATTACCATTTAGATTCCAGACTTCTGCACTTGAATTACTTCAATAATGAGACATATCTGAGGACATCAGGGTAAGATTTAGGATAAATTTACTTTCGTAGGGGAGAAATTATAGCATAAATTTGACTATGAAAGAGGAACATTCTGACTTCATACCACGAACTAGAACATGAAGAAAGTAAGACATTCCTAAACATCTTGTAGCCTCTTGCTTATAAGTGTGGTACGCTAAACACCCATAAACAAGACTCTACCCAATGTAATTTTACAAATACCCTAGGACCATGGACCGTGCTGTGATACCAAATTTGTCACGACCCGAGCTGGGACCCTAGCCGTGACAAGCATCCCAAACCACAGAGGTCTAGACACCCTTCTACATCTGATAATCATGAGAAATACTCATATAATAAAAAAAAGATGCAAAAATATAATAAACAGAATCATGGTCATATTTTTAGTTTTGTTTAACAATATGTAAATAAATTTATCAATATCTAGACAATTTTTTTCAGTCTGCAAAATCTCTACTACATACAATATCAACAAACTGTCTGAATCTGGGACAAAGCCCCCAGTGGACCTAAACCAAAATAAATGACAAGTGACTAAAAAGAAATAGGCCTTCCATAATAAAGATGGCTCACCAACTGCACACTTTACTTTTATCTAAATAAATCTATGGCTTAGTAGGATCTTTAGATTGAGCATCAGACCCTAAAATATAGGGGGTCAATACGATTGTACTGGTATGCAGAGCAACCCAAAATAATGATTTATACATATAAAACATAGGTGAGAGCAAGTCATAAAATATGTTATGCATACAGAGTTTAAAAATACATGGGCAAATCTCAAATGATCTTAAAATAATCTGATCAATGTAATTCTATTCTTTGTATTACTTCTGAGATAATTGGTACACCATACATATCTGAAAGTTTCCCACGGGCAATATAGGATCCAGCATTAACTCAACGGTCAAGACCCCAGCCCAAGTTTACCGCAAGGGTTGAAGTATCTGAATCTGATATGCCCCAGGGCACTAGGCTAGCGTATAATCCCTCTTGGAGAAATAATAAACCCGTATCAGCAAAACATGATTTCAAGCAATGAGTTCTCTGAACTCACTCCTTCTTCGGGTAACCACCTAACTCTCTTAGTGCCTATTTTAATCTTTTCTAAATATGAATCTGTCTGAGTTCAAAATCTTAAAAATTTGACATAAAATCTGTATCTTTAGTCTGTTCTAAATCTTCCACGGCATTATCTAAATTGGTATCATCATACCAAGACTTGTAAGTCATATTTCTAAGCCACACAACATCGTGTTATAGTCTTCTCTTTTAAAATATAATTTTCAGACCACCAAACTAGTCAAACAGTTTAAGAGGATATGTATAGTGAAATTCATAAAAACAAAGTCAAGGATCCTCAATTTAATTCACAAACACATGGTTGTCAAGTGTCTTGTAACAAATCATTCACTTCTCTTTAAAATCATTACTTTCATTTATGAAATTAAGAAAGACACCCTCTTTTCAAGTCATCATCAAAACCAAGTCAATAAATAATATTAAAGACATTTATATCATGTATTTTTATATGAAATTGAGTAGTTCATAAACAATAGTAAAAACCCTTGGTTCATGCTTTAAGACATGCAATTTAGTAACACATAACTTGTACATCAAGAATATAACACAATAATAGAGGGCAATTTCTTTTTTCATGCTCTCAATTCATATTTCAAAATTGAAAACACATATATACAAGTCCATGAGTAAAAATTCAAGATTAAGGGAAGGCCTCAAGACAAAAATGTTCACAATGCATATTTCTTAATGTAATTCCAAACCCTTCTTAAATATATGATTTCTAAACATTTAAAATATTAATATAAATAATTTAATCATGCCCATTAGTTTAGGAAAGCTTCACGTACCTTAGTTGCGAAGAAATCACGAAGAAATTTTGAAAAGATTGGACCTTTAAGTTTGATTGCCCACATCCTAGTTATTTTATTCTCTTGTGATTTGGAAGATGATTTAGGAATTTTTGAGGAGTTAAACATTACTAATGACCTTAATTTTGTTAAAGGATGATTAGGGATTGTTTTGGAGTGTAAAAACACTTGGTTGCCCTTAAAATGACTTAAAAATGAAGTTTTAATGCCCTTGGGCCATAGGGCTTGTTATGCATTGCCTATGGTCTAATTTTGGAAGTTCCACACATTTTCCATCACCCAAAATGGGCTGGGCGATGCACTGCCCTGGCACAACACTTCTAGTAGCTTTAGGCGATTTGCCATGCGATGCACTCCACTTTGTAAAGTCATAACTTTTTTCTCGGGTATCAGATTTAGGAAAACTTGGTATGGTTGGAAAGCTACTTCGAAGACCTTTCATTTTTTATAAAGTAGTCCCTTTAATTTATTATACATAAAAAGTTATGGTCGATGGATGTTGACTCAAGTTAAAACATCCACAAAGACATAATTGATAGAAATATTTTCAACTCGTCTTTGCGTTTCAAGATTTTTGTGAACTTAATTCATATTCAAAGGTATTCCCATACTATATGATTGATCACCGCACATATAGTAACATGGAATCATTTAGTTTGGGTTTATACGCATAGAAACGATGATCTAAATTCTAGCCCATAAGTGTGGGGTGTTACAGAATATATGAATGGGAGGTTTGAGTGAAAAATCTTAGTTTAGACCCTTAGGAAATTTACTAAAAATTTGTTCTCTAGATCCAATACGCTTATAGCTACGAGTCATATGTTGGGGTACGAGTGGTATATTCATGTTGTATGCTAACCAATGTTACTTGGTGGGATGATTTTTGTCACTGGAATAGATACTACTTAGGGTTATGAGTTGTAGGGATGGTTATAAGTCATATTAATGACTCATATGGTGGGCATTTTTTGATCCTCCAGTGATTTCATTCTGCCAGGGATACGGGTTATGGGTACGGATCATATGTTGTAGTTATGACTTGGTTGGATGAGTCATACACTGGAAAACATTTGAACCAAGGGTTTATGTTTGGATATGAGTGGTGGAAACCGGTTGTATTGGAGGATACGAATTGTATGGGTCAATCGTATCCCTGTGAAGGGGTTTTAAGTAATTTAAGTGGGGGTGTTTTGGACATTTTTCTGCTTACCCTAATTAGGACCCATAATTTTTAATAATACACTAAGGAGGTTATTTATCCTATTATTCTATTTGTTAACACTTAAAAAATATTTAAAAACACTCCATAATTTGTTCAAGAGCTTTTGGGGTAAGAAGGCTAGGTTTTCATCTTACGAAATTGCTTTGGGGCTTATCTTTGTGATTTAGTTCCATTAATTCTATGGTATAAGGAATAATTCTCTTATTTCATTGTAATTTCAACTAAAGGAATGGTTTATATGATTGATTTCATGGTTTTACTATTTCATGATAATGGTTTTCAACTATTATTTAGGGGTTTTGAAATTAAATACTTGGTTATGGCTTCCTATAGTTTTAATTATGCTTTTATATACATTAATGGTGGTTTTGGACAATTGGATCACATGGTAATGATTTAATGGTCTTTGTAATTAGTTTTGGTTATATTATGCCCCCAAGGTGTTTGATAAAATGCTTATAAAGATATGCTCATTGCATTGACTTCTTTTAATGGAAATCTTACATGTTTTAAACTGGACAAAGAATTTATGCATAGTTTGAATGGTTTGAAAAGGCTAAATGCTAAATGGTTATGCTTGTGGAGAATATAGAAGTCTCCCAAGTAAATTTAATATGGTATATGAGAGGGAACCTAAGGTCCCCTTAACCTAAATGGTTTGGCTATGGATATTACTTGCAAGAAAGGAGTAGTATGAAGATACCAATAACATTGGCCTTGCTTAATAAATGGTAGATGTATTGTTTAGACATGGTTTTAATTGGGCATTAATGGTAGAGTGTATAACTAAGCCGTGGAAGTTGGCGGTCCCCGGGGGACCAAAATCGAAAATGCATATTTGCTGATATGAGGGGTCTTGATAACCATGTACATGTTTCATATTTTATATTTTATATTGAGCGATGTACTAGGCATTCTATGGGATATTCCTTGGTCGTGCGGCTAAATGGACTAGGGCCATTTCATCAGGGGGAGCTAAACCCATATAGCCTTGGGTGGTTATGATGACAAAGCTACACAGCCTAAGTAAAGGTTTTAAGTACATGCTAAAATCAGTCCTCTTTCTTGGTACTTATAATTGTATGGTTATATGTATTATGGATGGTTTTACTTGGTTTTATGACTGCATTATCTTATCCTTATCTTTAGATTCATGCTAGTGGTCACTCACTAACCCTATCTACTGGTGGTTGTATACCTACGTTATGCATGAACCAGCTATTCTACTGCTCTTATTTAGCATGCAGATTTGGTATCACTATTTAGACTTAAGTGGTGAGCTTCCATCTTTTCATAAGGCATCATTTCATTTTATGGATTTCTTTAGACATTTTTCTTTTATTTTGGATATTGGTTTTGGCCATGGTTGGGGGCATGTCCCAACTGAATTTGCTTACTTTTTTTGATAAAGGTTTTGTGGTACTTTTGGGGGTTGGTATAGGCGGGATCAATATTGGTGTTGGCCTTGGCATTGGAATAAGCCGATAGGCTGACATCATTGGACGCTATTATTGGTTGTTCCATCATACTACATGTTGGGATTGATTTTCATATTATGTTTTGGTATCCCTTTGGTTTATGGTCTATGGTTTGGTTTGGTATGGTTGGGAGGTTGGTGCGTATGGTTGGACTCGGTTGGGTTGGTCATGATTATGACCCTATCCTAGAGTCTTAATAAGAACAATAATACTATCCTATTATATGTTTGAAATTCAGCCAATTTAAGGCTGGATATAGGTGGTTGGGTTGCGTAACAGGGGGCGATCCTCGGTCCTGGTTAGACCTGGGATGCCCACTATGACAAGGCCCAGGGTCAGGTCATGTCAAGTTGGTATCAGAGCCAGGTTTATGGTAAACTAAAAAGTCCACAAATTCATGTTGAGTACAGTCTCTTTTAGAGGTGTGAGGCTCACCACACTCATAAGTGAGAGGCTGCAAGACATTTAGGAATGTTTTACTTTCTTGGTATTGTATCGTCAAGCTTGAGTTCTCAATCTTGGAATCTCCTCTAATCCTTATTTGTTCAACTTTTAGATTATGCCTCCTAGATCTATAACATAAGAAAATTCTTTTATCCCATTTACAGATAATACTAAAGGGGTATGTCCTACGTCTAGAGTACATCTTTGATCTCATGGTCTTATTCTTGATGGTGCTGGAGTTTCTTGTATTCTAGCTAGTTCTCCCTAGGTTCCTTATAGCAATGAGATAAACACAGAATTTCATCAGTATATTCATGTCATTTCCCAATTGGTTTCTGCTAAGGTTGAGTGGGGTGCGACTAGTGCTTTATCTACTAAGGCCACAAGGGTTGGTCAATTTATGAATATGGGTCCTCCAAATTTTATTAGGGTGAAGGTGGAGGAGGATCTATAGTGCTTCTTGGATGAGATGGAAAAGATCTTCTTGATGATGCAGGCTTCTAATATAGAGGGGTTTAACTTTATAACTTATCAGGGCAAAGATGTTGCTTATCAGTGGTGTGAGGAGTGAGATAGAGATAGAGATGATATGGAGTAGGAAGGGTTATAGAAGGCCTTTTCTAATTCCTTCTTAGATTGGTTCTTTCTTTAATAGTTGAGAGGAACAAAGATAGAGGAGTTTGTGAACCTTAGGTAGGGGAGGATATCTGTAAAGGAATATGCTTTGAAGTTCCATCAGCTATCAAGGCATGCTCCCGATTTGGTGGCCGATATGAGGTCAAGATTGAGGATGTTTGCTTCTGGGCTGAATAGAGATTTAATTTTAGAGAAAAATTTTTCCTTGCTAAATAAAGATATGGATATCTCAAGGTTAAACTTCTCAAGGTTAACTATTGCAGGTTGAAAATGAGAAGAGAAAGCAGGAAAATTTTGGGGATAAATAAGGAAAGAAGAGCAAGTTCTCTGATTAGGGAGGTGCTCAGTCTCAGGGTGGTAGGGATGGTGGAAAGTGATAGAAAAATAAGTGGGGGAGTTTGGGGATTTTTATGCTAGTACTCCTTATCAGTCGGGAGACAAGCATCATCAAGGTGGTGATAATTCTTAGGCACAGGTTTCCCAATCTCAGGCGTGCGGAGGTCAGTTCCTTTGTGTCCTCCTTGTCGATTCAGTGGTCATCCTTATCGGGGCTACTATGAGGAAAAAAGGGATAAGTTCTTCAAGTGTAGCCAGTTAGGACATCAGCTCAGGGATTTTCTAGTCAATAAGGTTGCTACGGGGGTGAATAAGATTTTTGTGGCTTCATCTTCTTCTCCTACACATAGTGGGGTGGCATCTACTTTTGTTACTTTTCCTTGTTCTAGTGTTAGTTAGAATAGGTTGTATTCTTTGGCTTCTCAATAGGAATCTGAGGCATTAGCTGATGTTGTTACTAGTACGTTACAACTCTGATTTTGTGACATATTTTTTACATGATCTGGAGTCCACTCTTTCTTATGTGACTCCATATGTGGTTGTGTCTTTTGGGTTTGATCCAAAAGTAATCTCAGATCCTTTTCCTATTTCTACCCTGATAGGTGCCTTAGTTATTGCTAAGAGAGTCTATAGGGTGTGTGTGAAAGTTGTTGGTGGCAATCATACCTTCGTGGTTATGTTTGAGTTTGATATGGTAGATTTTGATATAATTCTAAGTATATATTAGTTGTATTCTATTATTTATTTGTGGATTGTCGGACCTGTAGGGTAATCTTTAAGTTTCCTGGTGAACCGCTTATAGAATGGGAAGGTAGTCCCTCAACTCCTTGGGGAAGGTTTATTTCTTTTCTTAGAGCTCGGAGGTTAATTCCTAAGGGTTGTCTTTCTCACTAAGTTCAAGTGAAAGATTCTAACTCAGAAGGTCTTTCTTTGTCTTTGGTCCATGTGGTTAATGAGTTTCTAGAGGTCTTTCTGGATGATCTTCCTGGTGTTCCTCTAGATAGGGAAATAGAGTTTGGTATTGATTTGCTTTCGTACACTTCTCCAATTTCTATTCCTTCGTATAGAATCACTCCAACTAAATTGAGAGAACTCAAGGAGCAACTTAAGAATCTTCTGGATAAAGGGTTTATTTGTCCTAGTGTTTCTCCATGAGGTGCACCGGTGTTGTTTGTACGTAAGAAGGATGGTTCCCTTCAAATGTGCATTGACCATAGGCAGTTGAACAAGGTGACAATCAAGAACAAGTATCCTCTCTTTTAAATAGATGATTTGTTTGACCAGTTACAAGGTCCCAAGTTCTTCTCTAAGATAGATCTTCGGTCGAGGTACCATCAGCTTAAGATTAGGGAGGTGGATATCCCTGAGATGACTTTTCGTACTTGGTATAGGCAGTTTGAGTTCTTGGTGATGTCATTTTGATTGACTAATGCTCTGGTAGCATTTATGAACTTATTGAATAAGGTGTTCAGGCAATATTTGGATCTCTTTGTCATTGTGTTTATTGATGACATTCTAGTTTATTCGAAGAGTAAGATAGATCATGCTAATAAGCTTCGTGTGATGTTGCAGGCCTTAAAAGGAATAACAGTTGTATGCCAAGTTTTCTAAGTATGAGTTCTGGTTGAATATTGTGACTTTTTTGGGCCATATTATTTCTAGTAAAGGGATCATGGAGGATTCGTAGAAGGTTGCTGTTGTAAAGAGGCAGCCTAGTCCAATGACTCCATCCGATATTTGGAGCTTTTTGGGTTTAGCCGGGTATTATAGGTAGTTTGTGGTAAGTTTTCTTCGATAGATGCTCCTTTGACTAAGTTGACACAGAAGAAGGTTAAGTTTTCTTAGTCGGATACTTGTGAAGGGAGTTTTGAGAAGTTGAAGGATAAGTTGACTTTGGCTTCAATCTTGACCTTGTTGGAAGGCAATAAGGGGTTTGTAGTTTATTGTGATGCATCTTGGGTAGGGCTTGGTTGTGTTTTGATGTAGCATAGGAAGGTGATTGCCTATGCTTCCAGGTAGTTGATGGTACATGAGAGGAATTATCCTACTTATGATTTGGAGTTGTAGGGGATTGTGTTGGTAAGGCTAATATGGTTACTGATGTTCTTAGCAGGTTATCCTTGGGTAGTTTGGCTCGTAGAGGAAGGTAAGGGGGAAATGATGAAGGATATTCATCGCTTGGCTAATCTTGGAGTTCATCTCTTAGACTCTAAGGATGGTGGTGTGATGGTGCAAGAAGTGGTTCGGTCGTCTCTTGGTACAGAGATTAAAGAGAAACAAGTGTTAGATCCTATCTTGATGAAAATCAAGAGTGAAATTGGTAGGAAAAAGTTAGTGGTGTAAAGAGAAACAAGTGTTAGATCCTATCTTGATGAAAATCAAGAGTGAAATTGGTAGGAAAAAGTTAGTGGTGTTTGAGATCAGTGGTGATGATTTTTTACGGTACCAAGTGAGGTTTTGTGTTCCTGATGTCGACAGATTGCAATAAAGGGTTTTGGCTGAGGCACAAAAGTCGCGCTATGTTCTTCATCCCGGCTCGACTAATATATATCATGATCTCAAGTAGATCTACTGGTAGAATGGTATAAAGAGGGATATAGCTGATTTCGTGGCCAAGTGTATGGTATGTCAAAAGGTTAAGGTTGAGCATATGAGGCAAGAAGAGTTGTATCGAGAAATTGATTTATCCGAATGGAAGTGTAAAGTGATCAATATGGATTTCATTATTGGTTTTCCTCGGTCTCAAAATTATTATGATTCCATTTGGGTCATCGTGGATAGAAAGACCAAGTCTTTGTATTTCTTGCCAGTGCAGACTACCTTTTCGGCGGAGGATTATGTGTGGTTGTATCTTCAGGAGATTGTGAAGCTAAATGGGGTACCTATTTTGATTATCTCTGATCATGGTACGCAGTTTACATTTTATTTCTGGCAAACATTTTAGAAAGGGCTAAGGACTAAGGTTAGTCTGAGTACTGCCTTTTATCCATAGTCAAATAGGAAAACGGAGAGAACTATTCAGACATTGAAAGATATGCTTCGGTCCTATGTGATTGACTATGGTGTGGTATGGCTCCTTTCGAGGAGTTGTATGGTAGGAGGTGTAGATATCCTATTGGCTGGTCTGAGTTTGGAGAATCAAATATATTTGGTTAGGATTTGGTTTATCATGCGATGAAGAAGGTCAAGGTGATTCGGGATAGGCTTAAGCTGCCCAAGGTCTCTAAAAGTCCTATGCGGACATTAGGTGTAGAGACTTGGAGTTTGAGGTCAGGGATAGGGTGTTCCTCATGGTGCCTCCCATGAAGAGAATGGTGTGGTTTGGCAAAAAGGGAAACTCAGTCCTTGGTTCGTTGGTACTTATGTGATTTTGAGAAGAGTTAGAAGTATTGCGTATGAGTTGGAGTTTCCATCTAGCTTAAGTTTGGTTCATCTGGACTTTCATGTTTCTATTTTGAGAAAGTGTCTTGGTGAACCTTCTTCAATTGTTCCATAGGAAGGATTGGGTATTTTGGATTTTCTGTCTTATGAAGAGGTTCCGATTAAGATATTAGATTGGAAAGTTCATCGGTTGTGGACCAAGATTGTGTCTTTGGTTAAGGTTTTATGTCAGAACCATAATATGGAAGAAGTTACTTGGGAAGTGAAAGAGGACATGTAGTCCAAGTATCCACATTTGTTTTCTTCTCCCGAGATTCGAGCGGAAGGTATGTGTCTTGAACATATCTTTATTTTTTGAGTTTCTTAAAGGAAAGATTAACATCTTTGCCTATTTGTTTTCTAACTATGTTAAAGGGATGTTTGATAATGCAAATGACTCTATGTATGGTTACCCCTACCTTGTCTATCATTCAGGGGTGAATGTTCCTAGTAGGGGAGACTGAAACATCCTGGGTTTTGACCCTTAGAAAATTTCCTAGAAATCCATTCTCTAGAACCAATATGTATCATGGGTATGAGCCGTATGCTAGGGTACAAGTGGTAAGGTCCTGTCGTATGCTAACCAGTGTTAGTTGGTGGGATGGCTTTGGTCACTGGAATGGGTACGACTTAGGGTTATGATTCATAGGTATTGGTATGAGTCGTATCAAGGACTCGTAGGTGGGTAGTGTTTGATCCTCTAGGTATTTCATTCTGCCAGGGATACGGGTTATGGGTACGGATCGTATATTATGGTTATAACTTGGTTGGATGAGTCTTATGCTGGAAATTGTTTGATCCAAGGGTTGAGGCTTGGATACGAGTGGTGGATACTGATCGTATAGGAGGATACAACTCGTATGAGTCAATTGTATCCCTGTGATAGGTTTTTAAGGGATTTAAGTGAGGGTATTCTAGATATTTACCTACTTACCCTAATAAGGAACCACGACTTCTAATACTCTTAGGAGGTTATTTACCCTATTATTTTATTCATTAACACTTAGAAACTATTCCAAAACACTCCATAATTTGTTCAAGAGCTTTTGGGGCAAGAAGGCTAGGTTTTCATCTTACGAAATTGCTTTGGGGATTGTCTTGGTGATTTAGTTCCATTAATTCTATGGTATAAGGCATGATTCTCTTCCCTCATTGTAATTTCAACTAAAGGCATAGTTTATATGATTGATTTCATGGTTTTACTATTTCATGATTATGGTTTCCAATTATTATTTGGGGGTTTTGATATTGAATGCTTAGTTATGATTTCCTATGGTTTTAATTATGCTATTATATGCATTAATGGTGGTTTTGGACAATTGGATTATATGGTAATGGTTTAATGGTCTTTGAAATTTGTTTTGGTTATATTATGCCCCCAAGGTGTTTGATAAAATACTTATAAAGATATGTTCATTGCATTGACTTATTTTAATGGAACACTTGCACGTTTTAAGCTGAAAAAAGGATTTGTGCATGGTTTAAATGGTTTGAAGAGGCTAAAGGATAAATGTTATGCTTGTGGAGAACATGTAAGTCTCCCAAGTAGATTTAATATGCTATATGAAAGGGCACCTAAGGTTGCCTTAACCTAAATGGTTTGGCTATGTTTAATATCAATTTTTTTGCATCATTCTATTCTATATTCATCCTCTTCAGTGCCCATAATGTTTATGTTAGTTCTAAAGGTAAGTGGCATGCCTTTCCATACACAAGTTGGTATAGGAAAGCATATATAGGGGTCTAGAACATTTTATGGAAGGCCCACAATGCATCATCCAACCTTCTATCCCGGTCATGTCTATTGGAATTCATAGTCTTTACCGAAATACACTTGATCTCCAGATTCGAAACCTCAACTTTCCCACTTGTTTGAGGATGGTAAGGTAATTCCACCTTATGTTTAACACCATATTTTCAAGTAAGTTTTTAAAGAGTCGATTACAGAAGTGCAACCCCCCATAACTATTGATAGCTCGAGGTGTACCAAATCTAGAGAAGATGTTCTTTTGCAAAAATGTAGTAACACTCCTACCTTTATTGTTGTGAAGTGGAATTGACTTTTCCCATTTGGAAACATAGTCAACAACCACCAAGATGTATTTCATTCTATGTGAGCTCACAAAGAGGCCCATGATGTCGATACCCCAAACATCAAACAACTCGAGCTCAAGGATAGTCATCATTATAAGTTTATGTATGTGCCATATGTTCCCTTGCATTTAACATTAATCACAAGCCCTAGCATGTCATGTGCATATTTATAAATAGTGAGCCAATACAAATCACATTGCAATATTTTATGTGTAGTCCGCGTACCTCAATGATGGCCCCTAACGGGTGAGAGTGACATGTCCCTAAGATAATTATCATCTCAACTTCAGTAACACAACTTCAAATCATACCATCTGCATAAACCCAAAACAAGTATGGCTCATCCCAAAAGAATTTTCTTACCTCATGCATGAACCTCTTTCATTGTTGAAACGATATATTTTCTGAAACTAGATCACTTTCCAAATAATTAGAAAAGTTTCCAAACAATAAAATTAAGTCTTGTGATACTTCCAGCACCTACTCATCTAGAAAAGAATCATCAATTTCAAGCTCATCCCCTAGTTTCAGCATTGCCTCTTTCTCAGGGTGTGATAAATAATCAGCCACTTAATTCTTAATCCTTTTTTGATCCTTGGCCTCAAAGTTGAATTCCTGCAATAGTGGTACCCATCTAATCAACCTCGGTATTGCATCTTTCTTCTACATCAGGTATCGAAGAGTTGTATGGACAATTTTCACAACCACTTTTGTTCCAAGTAAGTAAGACAAAAATTCCTAGAATCCAAACACAACATCAAGCAACTTATGTCCAGTCATAATAAAATTTTTCTAAATAGGGTTGAGTTCTTTGCTAGCATAGTAGATGAGATATAGGATCTTATCACACCTTTGTCCAAGGATTGCACCTAAAGCTATGCCATTAGAATCACATAAAACCTCAAACAAAAATGTCCAATTGGGAGACACAATAATGGGGATAAAATCAACTTTTTTTTCAGACACTCAAATGTCTTTAGACACGTATCATCAAACATAGATTTTATGTCCTTCTCCAACAACTTGCATAATGGATTCAAAATTTTAGATAAATCCTTGATGATCCTTAATAGAAACCTATATGCCCTAAAAAACTACATATTCCCTTCACAGATATTGGTAGAGGCAATTTCTCAATTATCTTAACCTTTTCTTTGTTTACCTAAATCCCCTTATTTGAAATCTTATGACCAAGCATTATTTGTACTTTAACCATGAAATGACACTTCTCCCAATACAACACCAAGTTATATTCCTCGCATCTTCTCAAAACATTGGCAAACTGTGCAAAACAATCTTCAAATGAGACACCCACAACTAAAAATCCATCCATGAAAACTTCAATAGTGTCTTCCACCATGTCAAAAAAGATGGACATCATACAACGCTGAAAAGTAATAGAAATATTACATAGACTAAACTATATCCTCTTAAATGCAAATATTTGATATAGACAAGTGAAAGTGGTCTTCTCTTGGTATTTGAGGGCGATAGAAAAATGACTATACCCCGAATAATCATAGACAAAGCAATACCATCCTCTACTAGTAAGATGGTCTAACATCTAGTCAATGAAAGGCATAGAAAAGTGACCCTTCTTGGTCCATGAATTCAGCTTCCTATAGGCCATGCAAACTCTCCATCAAGTGACTGTCCACATAAGAAATAACTCGTTATTTTCATTTATAACCATAGTGATTGCACCCTTCTTTGGCTCACATTGGACTGCGCTTACCATTTGCTGTCAGTAATCGAATAAATTATGCCTGCATCCAACCACTTAATGATCATTTTCTTCATAACCTCTTACATGGACGAATTTAACTACTTGGTGCATAATGTTAGGTATACAATCTAGTTCAACTTGGATATTGTGA
Organism: Capsicum annuum; assembly: GCF_002878395.1. Lineage (NCBI taxonomy): Eukaryota > Viridiplantae > Streptophyta > Magnoliopsida > Solanales > Solanaceae > Capsicum > Capsicum annuum. The sequence goes on from NC_061118.1 coordinate 121,270,743, forward strand.
GTAGAAATTCTAGGTGAAATTCCAATAATATCAGTATTGGACTATCTAATGGCTCGTTTAAACCTCTACAAAATAGAGACTAAGGCCTCAACCTATCATTCTAATAAATTAGTTGAAATGATAATCAATAAGGTATGGTTGTCCCCCAAAACGGCATAACGCAGATAAGAAGAAAGGGTCTTAAGCTCCAAAATAAAGGGATCCTCAATAGATGATTTAGCTGGTAGGGTCACTCTATTCTTTAGATCAAGATCCAGCTTCTTTGGTGCATAGGTTTATGAACCCTACCAATAAGTGCACTCACCATCTCATCATACTCATCAATACCATTACTGTCAAAATTTGTTATTACTTCTACAAGTGCCTCAACATCGAGTCTCTCCTCAATAGGAATTTCCAACTCATCCTCATCGATCGTATCTATCACAGAGATCACCCACATGTCTTTTGGATACTTTATGAAATGGCATGCCAAAACTTTATCATTTAACCAAAACTTTATCTTCCCAATTTCGATATTAACCAATGCCAATTCACTCATGAGAAAACGGATTCCTAATATAATGGGAACCATAAAATCAACCCCATAGCCAAGAATCACAAAGTAGGCTAGAAATATGAAGGATGCTACCTTTACCAATATGTCACACAAGATTCTTACCAGTTTTTTCAAAGTACGATCTATCATCAAAAGTCTCATAGAGTGAGTATAGTGACCCTAACCCCAATTCTTGTAAACTACTAGTGGCATCAAGTTAATACTAGCACTCAAGTCTTACAAGGCCCTTGCAAAATTTGAAGATCCTCGATAATACAATGAATTATAAAAGCTCTTGGGTCTTCCTTCTTATTAACAAAAGAGTGGGCAGCGATTGCACTACAATGGTGCACATTGTCCATAGTACTTCTTTATCACTAAGTCCATTAATTTCTCATATCCTAACATTTGTTTTAATGACTCCATAAGAGGGATATTCATCAATAATTCCTTCGATATTAAAATAAACTTTTGATATTTTCCTCTTCATCTTTATTTTTCAATATTTAGGGAAAAAAAGGAGGAGGTAGAATGGGCTTCAATATTTGTGTAACCTCTTTACCCTTTTCTTTTTAGACTGAACCTCTTTTTCACCAACTAAAGGCCTTTGGGATACATCCTTATTCACTACCAAATTCTTTGGTTCATTCTCATTGGTGGCGTCCAAGCTATACCTCTACTCTAAAGATGATGTGGTCGCTTCCAAATATAGTAACCTGGCATAGGTTGGGCTCAAATACCAAGTGAATACATAGAATTGTTTCTTTCAGTTGTTCTAATCAATAGGTAGAACTGGAAAAGTAAATGGAGGTTTTAAGTAGTAGTATCGAACAAGTTGGAAATATCAACTTCAATTATAATAAGTCGTAAGTGAACACTAGGATTGTGTTCCCCATGGGTCCTTAACTCTGTCAGCTTATCATGCTTTATTGAAACAACCCAATACCTTACATGCATAATAGATAAGTTATGTACCTTCTACAGTTTTTTAGACGAGCAGAGGATTTCACCCTTTACCTTTTGAGTCTCAAGATGTCATTTTACTAACCCTCGTCTTGATCCCAATTAATTATTAACTTTAGAGTCTTTAGTTAAATTTGAAATCTAACCATCTTACTTAGATATTACCTAGTAGTATGGATCGACAGTTAAACCCTAAATTACTACGGTCATTATCATTTCCTATTCACTACTCCTCTTTTGGAATAAGTAGTACTAATCTAGGTGAGATCCTAACTTTTGGAACCGCTAAGATAACTATTAAAGTAAAGATAATACAATACATGCATGGGTATCAATTTAGAACAACAATAGCACTTCTCTTACTTTGTCAATTCGCTAGGGTTTCACAATCGTAGCAAAGGGTTTTTAGCTGCTCATGCTTGTGAAGTGATCAACAACATTCATGATTGAAAGAATAAGATGAAATCACAATAATTATAAGTAAAACTCCAAAACCATAACTTAATAAATCAATCAAAATCAATACAAGAGAATTTTGAGACTAAAAATGAATCTCAAAATCAAAATATATTTGTGAGTATCAAGAGTGCGTAACTTCTAATAAAAACACATAAGGGGTATTTATAGTACATGAGGGAACCCTAAAACTAAATTCTGAACAAAATAAGAGAAAAAGGGTCGATGGCTACGTGTTGTCTCCACATGCGGCATGGCCTTGGGCACATGTGGCACATGCGGTCTGACCTTGGGTATATGTGGCATATACAGCCTGAGGCTAGGCGCATGTGGTGACCGCATGTGCTGGGCCAAAATTTCTTATAGGTTAGCTCTTCATATTTTTGACTTCTGACACTTGCTTTGCCCATATGCGTTCCACATGTGCTACATGCGGTCTGCATGTTGATTTAGCATGTGTCAGAAGTTATTTTTCAGCTTTTCTTCAATTACTGCATATGTTTTGGCCACGAACAATCTGAAAAGTGTCCCGTACTTCAATAATTATTCCCATAAGTATCCAAAACCCCTTTTATATCTTTTTTATGAACTTAGCATCCAAAACATGATTTTCTGCAAAACAACCATAGAAACTTGCATATTTTCATAATTTTAAGCATCAAAAGTACTATATTTCTATAGCACATAAACACCCTCAACTTAGAATGTCTGTATGTCCTCAGGCACAAAAAAATAAAATAAAACTAAACACGACGCTTAACTAGGAGAATCTAAGTTAATTAAGGCAGTCAGTGAACACTTTAAGCTCAAAAGACAATGGGATCAAGGTATGGAATTACATTAGAAATAGACAATCATGCATATGTACAAGTTACACCACCCAAAACAATCAAGCATCTAGTAATATGACTCATGTTCCCTCACCACAAATATATCCCACTCATTCATATAAAATAATGCATATCAATGCAGGGAGAGTCAAGAGATACTCACACTTAGAAGAGAAGTTTCAATCAAAGTGCATCAAATACCATAGGCTTGCCCTTATTTTCTTTACCTTAGCATTCAGACAGTAAAGTTAGGATCACTATAGGACTTTTCTCGGCTTGTAACGTAGGCTTAGGGGTTGGTATGGTACATATGGACATATCAAGTGACTAATCCTCCTTTTCACTACACTAACCTTAGGGTCTCACTTAATAGCCAATTTCATTTTTATTCTACCTTTTTTTCTCCTTTTTCATTCTTTATTGCACATTTAGGTCTGGTTTTGTCTTCTATTCTTTCTTTTTCACTTTTTTATGATTTTTCTTTTCTTATTATTTTTCTTTTCTTTTGATACCACACCCAGCCTTACTAACCCTCTCTCTTATTTTGCCCTTCTACATACCCACTTTACACTATGCACCCCGATGATAGCCACTCTCAACTTACACAGTTTTCCTAAGTTGAGGTGCACAATATCTAAGGAGGACTAGGTCCAAAATAGGTATGCTGTAACGTAAATGGGAAGGTGAAAGGTGAAACAAGAAAAATAGTCTATAATGCTCAAAATGGGGATCAAGAGATACTATTTCACACAAGGAAGGTCATTTAGGCTAAAAGTGGACTAAAATCGAAAATGGACTACGATACTTTCCTAACTGACTATCCTTTAACCTAGGCAAGACTAATCAGGCAAGTTCTAAACTCAACACACAAAGGGAACTAAGTAGCATCTTACACATACATAGCATAGAGTCAATATTGCAAGCTACTACTTATGTAGTTTATGAAACTATTAGTAAGTGATTATCATGTCCTTATTCGTAATGCCATAAAAAGATCCATAATGTTCACACATATATACATTCACACAGTTCTAAAACACAATTTTTGGAGGGGTATGAAAAATCAATCAAAACATGACTACTGTCTTAAATGCTTAAAATCTCCTAATTACCCAAAAACAAAACAAAATATGAAACAAAACATAATATGACACAAATAAACCTAGACATGTTGGTTCTACAAGCATAGTGTAGTCGATAGGAAAAGAAGCACAACAACAAAAACCCCTGCGGCTATGGTATATTCCACCCTAACCAAAAAATTATGCACTGCTCTCAATGCAAAAAAATAATACAAAATAAAAGAAAGTGAGGACATACCTGGGATGCACTAAGCATCTACATCATGAGCATCCCCAGGTAGGGGCATATCGGCTAGTAGAGGTGGTGGGGGTGGGGGTGCACTACTAGAATATGCACCTATTGTTATCGTTGTAAGCCTCAACCTCTCAACAACGATAGTATCCATCGAATAATGTCTGGCCTTTTTAATGGCCTGGTCATATGGCATATCAGGATCCTGTAAGACTCATATTTGACCTCTCTTAGCCCCAACTATCGGGACCTCCTCCTCATTCTCCTTAATAAAATCAAAATATTTAGGTGTCTGGACAACTAGGGACATGACTTAAGTAGTGGATTCTATATTGATCTTTGTGAGAGAGCATATCTCTACTTACAATATATCCATCTCCTCTCTCATCTGGGCTAAATTTGGAAACTTTGTCTTTATCAATCGGGTTGTAACCCATCTCTCATACGATGTGCCTATAAGTCTACAAGTAGCTCATACAGGAAAGATATCTGTGCGGTCTCCCATCTAGCCTCTTTCTTCTCAAATCTATTTTGAACCCCAGAATATATCTGCTCGTATATCATAGTCATCTTGGTCTCAACAAACCATAATCAAACATCAATGGCCCTCTGACTGTCTACTAAGCTCTGTAAGAACTCTCAAGATATAGTAATTATACCTATAGTAGGAGTTGTAGTGGATGGGAGAGTAGGCTCTAAAAATATACCAAATGGCTCTAAGTTCGAAGTTGGGGGATGATGAAGAAGTAGTTGGTGTCCCCTCTCCTGGAGTGCTCATATTTGGGGCCTCTCTCTGCTTATCTATCTTAATATTAACACTAATACCCACATCACCTCCATGTGCATCACTAGGCTCTATAGAACCTGATGGAACCTCAATCTGAGCTCGAGGCATTGCAGCAAGCTCAATAGATATCCTGGGAAGGCCCGAACAAGCCAGATCCTTCATATGTTTTGTCTGTTCAATAGCTGTCATAAGTACCTCTCATTTACTCCTGGTATCTTAGGTACACCAGCCTCGTCATATAATCTCTGAATCAGTAAAAGGAATGGCAGATTTTTCATCACCCCAAATGCTCTATCATGGATCTCATGCAAGAGAATAGCTACAAAATTAATAAAATATCCATCCATCAAACTAGCAACCAGGGTTACTCCCCCTAAGTTAACACATTATTTGAAGTAGTGGGAAATAGTTGGTATTAGATGAGCAGCCGCCAAAAATTTGCATCAAATATCAACAAACCCTTCTTGATCACACCATCACCCTCAGTCCATGGGGTGTCATTACCCAAAGGTAAAATACAGTTGGCTATCTACCTAGCCATATCAACCCTCTCTCATCTATGCTAAGTGTCATAACCTAAAACCGGACCTGGCATGATAGGCATCCTAAGTTCCATGTAGACTAGATATATCCCCCATCATACAATCAATCCAACACAACATGACGCAGAGTCAGATGAATTCTAAACATAAAACAAGGTATGAGTTTAATTATATAAAGACACCAAAGTATAACCATAATAAATACTATTGGGTATCAGCGTCAATACCTATACCAATACCAATACCAACTCTGATACTACTACCAAAACCGCCCATACCAATAGTAATCTGATAAATCCTTTAATAAGATCTAAAAAGTATCTGATCAGTACATGCCCCCAACCATAGCCAAAACCAAGTCTAAAAAAACTCTAAAACATACAATATAAAGTCCATGAAATAAAGCTGTAGTACCCCAAGCTTTCTATAAGTCAAATCTAGTCTCCAGAAGAGTTATTGATGACTTTTTAAATAATTAATGTTTAAATTATATAGAATTATCCCAATTTTAAATTTTTATCATGTGGAAGTTGAATTATCTTTCCAACGATACCAATTTTTTCCAAATTTGGTATTGGAGTAAAAAGTTATGGACGTTTTACAGAGAATTGTCAAAACTGCCCAAAAGCGACGGTCAGGTCGGCGGACCGTCGAGCTAGTGACGAACTGTCGCCCAAGCCATTACGACTAAGGCCGTGAACCCGTCTTCTAGCCAAGTGTGATGGTCAGGACCGACGGACCGTCGAGCTAGCGATGGACCATTGCCTAAACCATCACAGACGAGGCAAGAAGTTCAGGTTCTAGCTAAGTATGACAGGATGGGACCGATAGAACGTCACCCAAACTGTCACCACTTTCAATCAGCGATAAGCCATTTTTAAAAAATGGGTATTTGGATCTTTTTTCCACCCGTTTTAACTCCTAATTATACCAGACCAGATCTCATAACTTTATTATTCATCCACCACACCAAATTAGGGTTTCTCTCAAAGATCAATCCCCAAGAACATGAAACCCTAGGGTCAAATCCCAAGGCAAGAATTCAAGCTTTCCTCCACTAATCTTCAAGAAATCATCTACCCGGTATGTAAAGTGTTGATTCATGGGTTTCTTTCACCCATGAAGCTTAAGAATCATATTTTAAACTCATGAATTGTGATTCACATGTGGTAAGTTGATTTTAATTATGTTGATATGGTTGTATAAATCCCAAGTTGGAGTCTTTATGTACTTTTCATAAAATTATGCTAGTATTTGGGTTTGAAAACTTTTAAATTGAGTTGATTAAAGTAACCATGATTTATGAACTAGTGTATATGCCTAACCCTAAGGTTGTGCATGCAATGTGTTTGATAAAATGCCCAAGAGAATAGAATCATGCTTTAGGACTCAATTATGACCAAATTCATGAACCCATTCTTTACCCTTATGTTCAAAATGACTTCCATGTTATTGTTATGCATTGAAATTGTTTGATGGATTATTCAGGAGATTAGCCCTATGAAATTATGACATGTTTATATGTATTCCTATTTATGAACCAAACCATAATAATCAAGTGCCTCATGAAATCCCCCAATGATTGTATTATGGATTGTTGATTATGGTTATAAGTCTATGAAGTATCATGTCTTGTCAGTTTCATGCTATCGAGTCCCAGGGGTACTTATACCCAATAATTTAGTGGTGTGCCTAGAGCCAGTGTCCGTTTTCAAGATACTCTTAATCAAGCCATGTTCAGTAGAATTCAGTCAGTCTTATGACTCAGGAAAACTTAGTAATCTCAATAATCTCAGTTAGTTATCATATCTAAGTAATATTCCGTCAGTCAATGAAACTCAGTGAACCCAGTCCAGTTAGTTTAGGATAATTAATTCGATGGGAGTAGGATTTAGCACTGAGTGAGCCCAAAGATGGGAACTTACCTGCGAATAGAGGGAATGATTCTTAGAAGCAATCCTAGTGCTCCAGAACTACATAGCCAGTGTAGGTTGAGACATCTAACATGTTAGATGAGGGTTGATGAGGTGACTTAACCTATTAGATAGAGGTTCCACCATTCTTCTTAGAGTACCTATTAGATAAGGGATTACTCACATATTTTCCTTACCAGCGGCGAGGTATTGACACCCTTCTAATTGAGGTTACAGATTAGACCCCAACTCAATTATATTATCTCATTTGGGTCATATCAATTAGATAAATACTTCCGACAGTTATAGTCTAAGTATCAGTCTCAGTAATAAAACTCAGATAGTTCTACAAAATTCAAGACTGTCAGATACAGTCACCCAGCTCAGTACAGAACTCAGCTAGTTCCATCAAAAATAGGACGGTCAGACATAGTCATTCAGATAATAGTATATCTATTATACAAAAACTTATGTTATTAGTGTTCAATTTAGTGATGTCATGATCTCAGTTACATTTTACGTATTCATGCATGTGTTCTCACATTCATGTTATTTAGTCAGTTAGTATTGTTCATGCATATAATCCCTTTGCATTTATCCTACCTCACTTGCATACCAGTATATTCAATCGCACTGATGCATTTGTACTATGGTGGTTTTATACCATAAGTTCAGAAGCACCAGCTCTAGAGTATCCTTAGTAGATCGAACGTTTAGCAGCCAGACAAGTAGTGAGTCCTCATCATTCGAGGATAGCATGATTATTTTATTACTTTATTATTTTAGTATTCTAAAGTTAGTTGGGGACATGTCTCATCAGCTCCACAGTTTTTAGAATGTTTAGAGGTTTCCAGACTATAGAATGTTTAGACAGTTATTTTAGTTTTGTTTTGATATTGATATGTCGTATTTCCAGATGTTATGTCTTATCAGATATTTGAACCTTATGGCCTTTCAGCCTTTTATTCCATATTTATACAATATATTATGCAGTGCTCAGGTATAGATATCAGTCATAGGTTAGCTTGTGGTCCTTCAGGGTCATGAGCACCGTGCGGCATTTCGAGTAATAGATTCGGGGTGTTATAGAATCCTTTCAAAGTATGGAAGCTCACCACTTCAATGTCAACTCATGAACTAACTCGAACATCTGATCACTGTGCAGGAAATGAAGAAGAAGCTCTAATCCCTGTATCATATGGGGATACAGTGTCTAGAGATAGTTAGCAGTTGGAATGCTAGCAGGTAACTTAGGGTAGAGAACAAATAATGAATATGTGGGCGGTTGTGATATGATGAACAAAGGATGAAATCCATACTATGAAATGATGCCTTCCAAAAGGATGAAAGATTACCACTTCAGTCCAAATGTTGATACTAAATCCGCATGCTAAATAGGAGGAGTAGAATGGCTGATTCCTGCATGGCATGGGTATACAACCGCTAGTAGATGAGGTTAGCGAGTGACAGCTTATATGAATCTCGGGATAAGGATACAATAATTAAAGTTATAAAACCAAGTAAAACCATCCATAATGCGTACAACCATACATATATAAGTGTGGGAAAAGGGATCGGGTTTAGCATACACTTAAAACATTTACCTAGCTTGTGTAGCTTTGTCCTCCTAACCACCCACGGGCCATATAGGTTCAGCTCCCCTTGCTTAAAGGGCCCTACTTCATGTATCCGTATGACCAGGGAATATCCCATGGGATGAATAGTATATCCCCTAATATAAAATCTAACACATACACATGATCATCAGGACCCCTCATATCGACAAATGTGAGTTTTCGATTTTGGTACCCCTGAGACTGCCACCTTTCTCTTATTTGATACACACCCCACCATTAATACCCAATTAAAACCATGTCCAAACAATTCATTTACAATTTAGTGGTATCATCATACCACCTCTTATTTCTATAAACCTACCTGGTCTCTATAATAGTTCTATCTGAGGGTCATGGGACTAGAAGCCACACTTTGCTTTTCTCAAACTGATATAGCTCTTCCTACATAGATTTCATCCAATCATTATCCTTCAAAGATTCTGTCATATTTTTTGGCTCAAATTGTGACAAAAAGTTGAGAAAACGCATAACTTCCTAGCTTTATTTCTTGTCTGTATTCCTAAACCTTGAGCGGAGAGTATGTTATGAAGAGGATGTTATAATAATGCTTCTAGTTGGATATTTGAGAGGCAAAATGGCATGCACTAGGACCAGTTCCCATAGAGGTGTTACCCTCAGTACACTAGTGATCTACTGAACTAGATTAAAGATTTGGCTCTTCATGAGAAAGTTGAGATAAAATTGATTCCTTCTATTCTAAAGAGTCTTATCTTTATGATTTGAACTTGGTTCTAAGGAGTCTGCATCATCCTTGGTTTCTTCTTCTGACCTGTCATCACCTGCATTTGACTTTTCTAGAGTATCAATAAGATCTTCTAAATCTATATCATCATGATGATTCCTTTCACCAGTACTCCCAACTTCATCAAACACAACTTAAATTCTTTCCTCCACACATTGTGTTTTTTGGTTGTAGATTTTATAAGCCTTGATAGTTGAAGAGTACCTAACAAAAACTCCTTCATCACTTCTTAGATCAAATTTTCCAAGGTTATTTTCCATTTTTTAGAACAAAGCACTTGCATCCTAATAGCTTGAAATAACTTAACTTGGGATTTCTCTTGGCTATGAGTTCATAAGGAGTCTTATTTAGAATAGACATAATAAGACACCTATTAATCATATAAAATATTGTACTAACTGCCTTATACCAAAATTTGTGTGCTATACCTATATAAATTAGCATGGCCCTGCCAATGTCAACCAGTGTCCTATTTTTCCTCTCCACAATACCATTTTTCTATGGTGTTCTAGGAGCTGAGAAATTATAATTGATCCAAGCCCATTACAAAACTGATTGAACTTTGCATTATAAAACTATGTCCCATGGATTTATTTAATCCCAACTATCTCCTCATTGTATTTTATTTGGACTTGTCTAGAAAAAGCTTTAAATACTAAAAATGTTTCTTCTTTATATCGAGAAAAATATCCAGTTGAACCTGGAATAATCATCAACAGTAACCAAAAAGTACTTCTTTCCTTCTCTCCTTTTGACCTTTATAGGTCCATACAGGTCCATAAGTAAAAGGTTCAGAGGTTTAAAGGTACTCACTTCTTCCTTTGGCTTGAATAAGTACCTGGCTTGTTTACCCTTCATATAGGCATCACATACTTTGGAGCATGCAAACCTCAAGTTTGGTAGGCCTCGAACCAGGTCATTGTTAACCAATTATTTTAGGAAGGAGCAACTCATATGACTTAATATTTTATGCCATAATTTAGCAGCATCTTCTTGTACACTAAGGCATGTCAGATTCTAAGGTTTGTAGGACCCTAGATTATCAACATACACATTTTTGTTCCTCCATACAATGAGCATTACGCGACCATCCTTGAGGCTTGTGATTGTAAATTTATCTGACCTATACTTTATTTGCTTTGTCATAAATCTGCCATACACTCTACAAACTGAATTTGAGTCCATCCACAAAATGCACACCATCAATTACTTAAGTCAAACTATTCCAAACTCTTCCAATTCCTACAATGTAACCTTTATTTCTATTACCAAAAGAGACACTCCTCCTGCATGGGCCTTAATTAAAAAAAATTTTTAATTCTTTATTTTATATGTTTAGAACATCCACTAACCATGATCCAATGGTGGATGCTTCCTCTTGCTTTGCCCTATATTGAAAATCATCTATTATCTTTGGGAAACCATCTAAACTTAAGTTCCCAGTATGATGACAAAGGAAAAATCAAGTTCTTCTTGGTCCATCCAGGTAAACTACCACCATTTCTTTTTTATTTGGAGACATTTCTCAGAAGTTTTTTAGTAACTAATCTTGAGGAGCATGAATCTTTTGTATGGCCATTTTTACCATAATTAGTGCATAAGAGATTGTCTTGGACTGAGACATATTTGCTATATGGATTACAGGGTGCACTTGAACCATGGTACCCCAGACCTCTTCTGCTATTTGATCCTTGAGTAGTGAGACTAGTCAGAATATAAGATGTGTTGGTCCATTTAAGATCTTTCTCAAGATCAACCTTGATCAAAACTAGGTTTGTGTTAAGTTTAGAATTCCTCTCAAGAGAAGTAGTTAGGTCAACAATTTTATTGGCCCATTTTTCTAGCTCAAACTAAATTTCTCTTCCTTCACCCTTTCCCTTTGAATTGCACTTAAATATTTCTCTAAGTTTTCCATTTAACAGATCATTTTCAAGGGAGAAGGATTGGTAAGTTTCTTGAATCTTAGACATTTGCTCAATTAATTCCATTTTTTCTACTTCAAGTTTATCAAATTTTTTACTTAGTGACTCCTTATCTTTTATAAATTCACACATAGTATCTATAATCATACTAGCAAGAGACTTTAATTCTTTAGGAGAACAATCTTTGAGATTTTCTTTAATATCTATAAGTGTTACTTTGTCATCTCCATCATCAACTAACTTGGCCATTAGGGCAAAAAGAGAGTCATAAAGTTGGACATCATCTTCCACCCCCATCATAGAGATATCTTCTTGCTTCTTTGATTCATCGAATTCACTAGAGGAGTCTCTCTAAACTGCAAGAACCTGCTTCACAACTTTGTTAGCAACAACCCTTCTGCTATAATTGTTAGGGACCCAATCTTTTTTTTCTCTCTTTTGCTAGTCTATTTGACATAATCTTTGTATTCCACTTTGTAAAGAGGTCATTCATTGATAAAGTGGCCTAACTTCTCATACTTGTGATATATGTCATTAGCTTTTCCTTCAAGAATAAGTATACTTTGTAAAAGAGGTCATTCATTGATAAAGTGGCCTAACTTCTCATACTTGTGATATATGTCATTAGCTTTTCCTTCCCCTTCTAGATTCTTCTCTTTTACAAAGTATACTTATTCTTCTGATGACCTTAAGAAACCATTTAGTGATATAAGTTGTTTCCTCATCCTCAGCACTAGAATTCTCCTTTATAGACTTCAACACTAGATTCTTATTCTAATGCTCACCTCTATCTTTGTCCTATTGCTTCTTAACCTCATGGCTCTTGATATTCCTTATATACTCATCCACAGTCAAGGTTTTCAAATCTTTGGCTTCAGTAATAACATCTACTTTACTCTCCCAAGACTTTGGTAGAATGCTGAGGATCTTGTGAACTTGTTTGGAGGGCTGAATATCCTAACCTAAGCAGTGGAGTTCATTAGTTATTATAGTAAGACTGGTATGTATTTCTTAGATTGACTCTCCTCCTTTCATTCTAAAAGTTTTATATTGTGTAGTCAACATGTCAACCTTTGACTCTTTGACTTAACTAGTTCCCTCATGTGCTATTTCTAAGTAGTCCCAGATTATTTTAGAAGTTTCACATACTGAGATCTTGTTATATTTATCAGGACCTATTCCACACAGGATAGGTGGGAGCAAAGGGACCATCTTAAATAACTTTCCACAACTCATAATCTTCAGCCATAATGAAATTGTGCATATGTGTTTTACACCACCCATAATATTTCCCATTGAATCAAGGTGGTCTGGTAGTTGATTGGCCTTCTTTGACAATTGAAGGTGCAGCCATGTTGGAAGATCATTCCTAGGTGTTAACCTTTTAGGAAGAACCCACTATAATACCAATTGACAAAATATATGATTTTTCCTCCTACTTTGGAACCTGGTCCCAACTAACATATACAGCTTAGAAAACTAAATATAACAAACTTGCAAGGTAGATAAACAAAAACACAACAAGTTGTAACACCTCGCATTTTTGGGCTAAACATTAAACCATCGTTCCTACATGTGTAAACTCTAATACCATAATTTTTATTTGAATAAATGTAACATGATCATTATCATAGTGTGAATAATGCTTATTAGGTAAAAAAACGTTCATAGGAATCACCTAGAGCAAAGTTGAGCTAAGAGCTTTTGATTCGGCCAAATTTTGGTATTTGATTTTCTAAGGGTCAACTTTGAACCTATATAACTATTTAGATATGTGGAATTTTGAATATAAAGACCCTTAAAATTATATATAATTCAATTAACTTTCCAACTATACTAATTTCTCCTTAATTTGATACCTGAGCAAAAAGTTATGACCATTTTTATGAAAAACGGTAAGGGTCCGTGATAGCTTTGCGACGTAGACCTTAGGTCCCAAATTAGCCTCCATTGTGCAGAGGATATGTTTTCTTCATCCATAAGTAACATCCCAAGGGGCTTTTTAGTCATTTCCCCTTGACCCAAGTACCCATGTGACGGATTACAGACCCCCAAAGGGGCATTATTTGCCTATTATCATAAAAATAACTCATGTAGAAACCCTTCCCCTTCCCAAGAATAAAGAATTCAAGCTTCACCTCCCAAGAATTTGAGAGTTCAAGTTTTTAAAGTTCAAGCCTTCTTTAAGAATTTAACCATTTAGGTATGTGGGGTATTCCTCAATGGATTCCTTTCATCCATTAAGCCCAAAAACCCTCTCTTTGATTTAACATATGAATTTTCCTTCATTATGGAACTTCTCATGTTAAAGATAAATTTAATCCATGTTTTTCCTTACTAATTTTAATTCAATCCATGTCCACATATGATCTTATGTAAACTAGGCTATGGAATGCTTCACATTTTCAAGTTCTTATGTATATTTAAATTAAGTCCATGATTACTCATCTAATTCGTGCATTTATCCATGTGTGTATATTGTCTTTCCAAGTTTAACTCATTTCCATATTTCAATTTCATAAAATTCATCAGCTTAATAAAATGTCTTATGTTTTGTGTCTTTGAACTATGAAGTTATATAACTATTTTATCATTTTTATCATATTTTGTGATCATTCAGTGCTAGAGGGTTATGAACACCCAATACCTATGTGTTTTACATATTTTTATTTTTAAGTTACAACTCAGTCAGACCATGTTTATTTTAATATATTCTGACTACCATGTTTATGTTGAGCACTTAACAGTACCGTACAATTTTATGTTAAACCATTAATAACAATAGTGTTATTCAGTTGGGAGTAGGATTTAGCACCAAGTGAACCTAGGAAATGGGGCTCACCTACCAGTTAGGACTGTTTCCTTAGTAGAAGTCCCTAAGTTATAGAACTACATAGCCAACATAGAATTATGATATGTCACCCAATAGTTTAGGATCAACACTCTCTTAGGGGTCATCGACAGTTTAGGACTGGCTCTCTTGTCCTTTGGGACATCAAATTAGTGGATCCACACAACCATGTGTTAGTAGCCGTGGCAAGGTACTGACACCCTTCCAACTGGGGTTACAGGTTGGACCCCAATTAGAATAGATTAGGGCATGTTGGTTATATGATAGCTCCCATAATTTCAGTCAGTACTCAGTCAATACAAGTTCAAGTTTGCTTGACCAAGTAATCAGATTTTCAGTTATTCAGTTATTCAAATCTTTTCAGTACATGCTTTACTTGGTTTTGCATTCTTAATTTTACATGCCTATGTTTTAATGATAAGTATCCATACATGATCTTAAGTTCAATTTTACAGATGTTCAACTTTACATAAGAGTTACATACAATATTTATGTCATGATCCTCAGTTCAGTTTTACAACACATTCATCTTTATATGAGATTCACATATAGTATTCATATTTTATTATTTCCCAACTTATAGAATTATTTTTAGCTCATGATTTATAAATCTCACTATAACTTCCAATTTTTACATATAGTCAGGTTTTAAATGTATGATTCAGCAAATAACTTATGTCCTAAGTTTTAAAGCATGTTGTAAATATTTTCATGATTCAGTGCTTGTCTCTATATACTTAATACATTCCAAAGTACTGAACACAATATGTGTTTTTGGCTATATATTTCATAATGTAGGTACAAGATGTAGCTCATACACCAGGTTCAGATAGTTCTCAGCTTTCAGCCAATAGGTGATGAGTTCTCTTATTTTAGGAACTCTAGTAAGTTGTAGTTCATGTACTGTATTGTTATTATTCTTATGTAATGATTTATAGTAGTTGGAGGCATGTCACTACCACCTATAGTAAGTATAGTAGAGGCTTCATAGGTAGTCAATTAGAGTCATGATATGTAATTCAAGTTCTTTCTTCAGAGTTGTCATGCTGTAAACTCTATCAGTATTACATTTATTTAGATTTTATCATGACTATAATTTAGCTCAGCAAATTTAGCTTATATATAAATGTTAAATTAGTTGCTCAAGTATCAAGCCAGTACATGGGTTAGCTTGGGATCACTTATGGTTCAAATAACCTTGTTACAATAGGGGGTAGCCTTGGGTTGTGACAAACTTAGTATCAGAGCACAAGGTTCAAGTGTCCTAGGGTATTTATGAAGCTTTGTCTAGTAGAGTCTTGCAAAATAGTACAAAGACGTTTGTACTTTTCTTGGAAAGGGTACATGGCATTTAAGAAATATTTCCCTTCTTCATGTCTCAAATTATGTTGTAGAAAGGTTCTTTAATAAACTTATACCAATTTTCATTATGCTCTATTTATGTCAACTATGCCTTATTTTTCAAGGTAACAGAAATAGTGAAACTTAAGTTCCTATCCATAGAGTTATCTTAGACAGTCCCCACAGACAGCTATCAGGTTGTTTGTTAGCTCAAAATGTATCCTATAAGTGCATTTATGTTCCAAAGTATGAAATATTTCATTCATGATCATGAAAAATCGTGCACTAAGCAAAAGTCATATATGCCCTATGATCTCTTCTCAGAATCCTATGATAGCATATGACCTAGAGTTGAAGCATGAACCCAGAAGTTTAACAGTAGTAAAGTGAGGATAGTGTTTATTTGGATTTAGTAGATTATGTATCCATGGGCCTAGTTGTATGAATGGTGAACCTGTAGTCTTGAAACAGTACATGTAAGACTATTTAAGTTTGTTGATTCGAAAGTTAGTATGATGATATGGGTATGATCTAGAGGTGTACCCAAGGTGATATGGGATTGTATTATTCTAAGTTTTTAAAGTATGTGTGCTTAAATAGTACCCTCGAGTTGCTAAGAGCAAATGATGCTAGTTATGTAGTATGTGATGTTCTTACCAACTAAATTATGGGTTATAGGTTATTGATGTTGGTTATTTTTGTGTAATGGTTATTCTCATGGTTTAGGGAAAAATATAAGTTTAAAGATGTGATATAGTAATCTATGAATGAAAAGATGCAGATTATGTGTTTAGTAAGGAAAGTATGTTGTCAGAAGGGTGTAAATATGTTATGATAATTGCTGAAGCCAAAGGAAGTTATGGATAGTATATATTAAGGGAATGTTCAATAATGAAGTTAGTATAGTTCATTAGAAGTTAGGGAATATCTATGTTAAGTGTTAGAATCTAAGTTTGAATATTGGATGATTGAGATAATAGAAAGAAGAGTTAAAATTCCAAATGGTGTGAACTTAGGGTATGTGATACACCCAAAGATTCTTAGTTAGTAAGTGTTTAAGTTATTATATAATGACTATTTAGGATATAGAAAGTTAAGAATTGTATCTCAGAAGGAAGTACTAGCAGAGATTTTACACTTTAAGATATAGTCTTTCAGAGTGAGTTTATTCTTTATGTGTATTGTGATATCTCTGACTCTGAAGTAAAGTGGTTACAGTTTAGTTTAGATTTTATTAAAGGGATCCGAAAACTTAGAATGATGGCTTAAATCTAAGGGAGAGATGACAGAACAAGGCACCAAGATAAGTTTTTAGATTCTAGTAGTGATGCCAGTGTGTTGCATAACATCACTAGGGGAGAAAGATGCCCTACCCATTATTATTTTGGTACAAATTTTGTACTTCAGTTATCAGACATCTACTTAAGCCTTACAAGTCAGATCCATTATTATAAGTCATGTTCATGCACTTTCCACAGAATTATGTACACTTTCAGTTCCTAGTAAAAGGATTTCCAATTCAATTAGAAGTAAGAATCATATTCCATGAATTTATGAACTTCAAACATAGGTCATACAGCCCATGACTCATGTACTCATTCTTTACAATATGCTCAGTTCTCATAACTCATGGTGCACTCTTAATAACCAGTGAAATTCAGATTATGTCATGTATATCGGCTGTTTAAACATCTTTGATGAATCCATGTCGTTGATACTCTATTCCTCAGGCCTTAATTAAGTGTCAAAGTTACATATAGTATCCTTTCATGCTTCAGGTACTAATGTTCTTTTAGTGACCTCTCCTTATGAAATGATAGTCATGGTGAATAATTATTTAGATAGGAAAGAATAAATATTTCTTATTAGGGAAAGATTATTGTATGATTGTTTTATTTAAGGATACAAGTTTAAAGGAATATTGAGGTAAAGATTTTGATATATGTCCTATTTAGTTGAAATTTTGTGTATGTTTTCTTAGGGATAGTGCATGGAAGTTGTTATTGATAAAGATATTAGAGAATATGGGGAAAATTCCTTGGTGGGTTACTTTCCTAGAAGTTCTTATGTGGTTATAATGATAGGCTTGAATGTCATGTTGGTATATAAGTGGATGGGTGCATTATGCGCTAGTGGCATATAAGTGGATGGGTGCATTGTGTGCTAGTGAATTCCTAGTAAGTGGTTGAATTTAGTTGTTGAAGTGGTAAGAATAATTATTATTTAGTTGTTGAAGTGGTAAGAATAATTATTCTTGAGATGAGAATTTATGAAAATGCATGGGGTATTGAATTCATGGTTCAGACTAGCATTATAGTGTTATGTGCAGTACCTTGTGATTTTAAGTTAGGCTAGAACATGGTCGGAGTATGTAGCTCGAATTAGACTTTGGTTGGAGTAGTTATATGTACTCATGCGAGTATTTAAAGAGCGAGGCTAAGTTTGAATTGGGCAGTTGCATTACCTAAGGCCTAGTAATTTTATCCCATCTTATGTTTCATCAGCCTATGTTCCATGTTACAGAGTTATAGCCATATTAAGATTCCTGGATATCTCTTCAAATCATGCCAAAGATTCTTTGATCCTTAATGTTATTAGATCTTCTTGCAAAGAGTGTTGAAGAAATACTTCAGTTAAGTATGAACTTTCAGTATGAGTTAGTCTATATAGCCAACAATTCATATTAGCAATCAGAAAGATAAGATCCTATGATTTTCCATCTTTCCATCTAGTCTTACTATCCAAAGTTTCATGAATATGGCTATTCCATGAGGTAATTTGTTAGCATACGTGTAAGTTGTGAATTCAGTTCAGTCCAAGCATCATGTTTCAGCCTCAGCTATTTAGTCATGACACTGTACATATGTGTTCAGTGCATGATCTCAGTTATCCAAATATTCTAGCCCAAATATTGTGATACCCATTGTACGACCTTTGTCTCATTATCTCATGATTTGTGCTTACATAATGTACTTGGAGATGCCATGAAGCCTTTTTCTTTTGATTCCTATACGTGTTTTGTTGAGGAATCATTCCTAATGAAAAGTTACTACTTTATTCCCTCCTTAGTAATTTTTAGAATTTTATTGCATCATTTATCACTTCACAGTTCTATATTTATGATTGAATCATGAACATTTCAAATAAGTTCAAAACCCTCAGCATGAATCAGCTTCTTACAGTCAAAAGAGTCAAATCAACTCAGAAATCAGTTTCATGATGGATGTCTTAATGTTTTAGCTCTGATATATCCTTTGTTAGTAAAAATGTCATGTCTACGTTGTACCATACTTTTAAGACTTCAACAAATTCCTATCCATCATTCGAGGATGAATGATTCCAAGGGGGAGATAATGTAACACCTCGAATTTTGGGCTAGACATTGAACCATCGTTCCTACATTTGTAAACTCTAATCCCATGATTTGTATTTGAATACATGTTTCGTGATCATTATCCTAGTGTGAAAAGTGATTATTAGGTGAAAAATTTTCATAGAAATCATCTAGAGCAAAGTTGAGCTAAAAGCCTTTGATTAGGTCAAATTTTGGTATTAGATTCTACAAGGGTCAACTTTGAATGTGTATAACTATTTACATATATGGACAAAAAGTTATGATCATTTTTGTGAGAAACAGTATGGGTCTGCAATAGCTTCGTGTAACATCCCGTATTTCCCTAGCATAATCTAAGTCCCAATACATGAGTATTCTTATATGAAATTTTGAAAGCACATTATTTATCAATTTAGAGCCTGCCATTGTGTAGGAAATTTAGTTAGCTTTCAAACGATATAAAATTCGCCTAATTTCGATAACCGAGTAAGAAGTTACAACAATTTTAAGTTTCAGTCATTAAACACCATTATCTTAACCCTTAGCGCATCGCATAAGCAGCCCAAATGATAATTTTTGATTTCCAGTGTGACTTCGAGATAATGGCGCATTGCGGAGCAGGCCAATCTCCCATTTGGCAAATTCCAGTGAGGGTCCGCGATCCTGGCACATCGCGCCATAGGTCAATTTGACATTTGTCCATTTTTAGTTTTGAAGAGCGATAACACCACGTCGTGGTGAACTTCCAGGTCCCAATTAGTGAAGGACCACCATGTCACCGTATTGTGCCACAAACCAGTTTCCCAGTTTTCAGTTTCTACTGTCACAGCGCGATAGCACCGCATCGCGCCAGGTGCCCATTTTGGGAAAATTCGATGAAAAATTAATATTTTGTCCAGAGATAAAATAGTCCTTTCCCCCTTTATTTTAGTCCACGCAGGTGTGTTACTTAAGCCCTAAAACATTTTAAAAATCATTCATTAATTAATTTCCCCAAAATCAAAAGGTATTCTCTCCCAATCAAGAACCGTAACTCTGAAATTCAAGGGCAATCCTCAAGAATTCACCAAGAACTTAAAGAAATCCATCAATTAAGGTATGTTAGATGTTCATCCATGGATCTCTTTCATCCATGGAGTCCAAAAAACACTTTTAAATTATAAAATTGTGATCTTTGCAAGTTATCACATTTTAAATTATGATTTCATCCATGAATCTCTATGTACTATTGATTTTATACCATGTTACCATGAAATTATTGTTATTGTTCAATCTTCCATATTTTAATATTATGATTTACTAAATTAAACCATGATTTAATGCTATTATGATAAATTCATGCTATTCCTACAAATTCCAGGACATTCCTATAATTGTTTTAAACCATGAACTACAAGTGTTTGATAAAATGGCCACAAGAGTGATTTATTTAATAAGATCCTTCATGTTTTGATCTTCAAGCTTTAGTGCCTTTTTAGTATTGTCTTTTTAAGTCCTGGGGGTATTGAATACCCAAAAATCATAGCTGTTTATTTAGTCTAGCCTCTGTACATTACAGAACAGTCTCTAGATTATATTATGAGCTTTATCCGAATAGTTAGATATCGGTTATTCAACTCAAAAATATCTAGTATCTTAGTGTCTTTCAGTTAGGAGTAGGATTTAGAATTGAGCAAGTTTAGGGATGACGGCTTCCCCTTCAGATAGGCAGATTCATTAGTAGCAGTCCCTATACTCTAGAACTACGTATCCAACATAGGATATGAGTAGTCACCCGTCATATTAGGCTTGAGTATCTGGCAAGGGTCACCCATTAGTTTAGGCTTGAGACTCTTAGTCCTTTGGACATTATATCATTTTAGTGGATCCACACAGCCAATGTTAGTACTCGAGGCGTGGTATTAATGCCCTTCTATCTGGGGTTATAGGTTTGACCCCGATTAGCTTAAATTGGGGAATGTCGGTTAGATGATACCTCCTATAGTCTCATATATAGTCTCAGTAATAGTCCCAGTTCAGTTATCCAGTCTTAGTGTTGTTTGACCAAAGCATACATATTTTAGTTATCTCTGTATTTTAGTTTGCAGATTTTACTCAGTTATGTTATGTGCTTGGTCATGCATTCTTTGTATTTATAGATTTCCATTCATTATCAGTATCTAATGATTCTATGCTCTCTACCCAATACTTCATGCTTTACATGTATATCCAGTAAATTATTAGTTCTGTTCTTGAAACCATGCATATCAGCCTACCTCATTTAGCATACCAGTACATTCAAAGTACTGATCACATACCTTTTCTTTTGCACTATGATGTATTATATCATAGGTTTTGACGCTCAGTTCTCGAATCACAATTAGGCTTATCAGATCCTCAGTAGTAGCAGTTGTGAGTCCTCATACTTTGAGGATAGGCTTATTTGATTTCAGGTCTCAGTTAGTAGTTAGTTGGAGTTAGTTGGGGCCTGTCCCATCAACTCATATTCAGTCAGTCAGTTTTAGAGGCTTTTCAGGCATTAGATTCAGTTATTCAGTATTCAAATATTATAGTTAGTTATCTAGTTTATCACTATTTTATCTGATTCAGTAAGTTGTTTCTGTAGACTCATATTTCAGTTTTAAATTAAGTTATTAAAACCTTATG
Source organism: Capsicum annuum (assembly GCF_002878395.1). Classification (NCBI taxonomy): domain Eukaryota; kingdom Viridiplantae; phylum Streptophyta; class Magnoliopsida; order Solanales; family Solanaceae; genus Capsicum; species Capsicum annuum. Next base: position 121,292,559 of record NC_061118.1, read on the forward strand.
GAATGTCAGTATTCTTCCACATTTATGATCATATTATTCAGTGCTCACAACAGGTACCAGCTCATGGGTTAGCTTGTGGTCCCTCAGAACTATAAGCACCGTGTGATGACTAATGTGTAGTCTCAGGTGGTTACAAACTTGGTATCAGAGCCTAAGGTTTTAAAGTATCCTAGGAAGTCTGAAAGCCGCATAGAGTAGAGTCTTATGCATAGGTGAATAGTGCGCCATACTTAGGGACGAAAGGCTACAAGGTGTTAATGAAAAGTTTCCCTTCTTTTAGTATTCATGTCGTGCGAGTGAGCATGAGCTCAAGTTAAAATCCCTATCTAATCCATTTCTTCCTTCTATTTACAGAACATTCTTTTCAAGAAGAATGGAAGAAGAATAGAAACTCAGCCAGCCCCTCAGCCCGTCCAGGCAGATCCTCTGGACGAGTATGTCATTTACATAGAATTCAGGGTTGAGTTCACTACTCTAGCAAACTCCGTAGCAGTACTAAATGAATGGCCAACTGTTGTTCCAGCTAACCTAGTAGTCAATACTACTACAACCAAAATTTAGGATTTTACCCGAATGAATCCTCCTTCCTTCACAGGGTCTATATCTAAAGAGGATCCACAGGAATTCTTAGATATAGTTCAGGAGGTAATGGATTTTATGAGGGTGACGTCTAGTCAGAGTGCCGAGTTGGCTGCACATTAATTATAGTATATAGCCCATACTTAGTTTAAGCAGTGGAAAGTTGATAGAGGTGTTGATGCAGGGCATATAAAATGGGAAGAGTTTGCCATGACTTTCTTGGAAAAATTCTTTCCATTAAAGTTGAGAGAGGCCAAAGTGTTGGAATTTATTAATTTGAGGCAAGGCATCCTGAGTGTGAGGGAGTATTCTCTTAAATTTACTTAGTTATCTAGGTATGCACCTCACTTCGTAGCTGATAATAGGTCTAAGATGAGTAAGTTTGTATCTGGGATATCTAATAGTATGGTCAAGGAGTGTAGGACTGAAATGTTGATTAGTGTGATGGACTTGTCTAGGTTGATGTTTCGTGCTCAATAGATAGAAGAGCAAAAGATTTAGGAAAGAGAGAAAGAGGAAATAAGAAAGCTAGGATAGCTAGTTTTAATTTCAATCAGCCAAAGTTCGAAGGTGGTAACCATCCTCAGTTTCATCAAAGATCTTCACCCCAGTATCTTCTTCATCCAGTGCCCCAGTCTCCAAATTCAATAATGACAATATCGATAGGGCACCAGGCTCTAAGTCCCAGGTTAGTGTTAGCTGTGCTTGTACTAATCATTTATGTTAGAAGTATGGCAGACACCATCTGGATAAGTGTAGAGTGGGCAGTGATGTGTGCTTTGGGTATGGCAAGCTAGGCCATTGGATTCGGGAGTGTCGGGTAGTTGCTCAGAAAAATATGGATGCACGCCAATAGGGCCAGTCCCATCAGTCGTCAGTTTTATTCGGTTACCCAACGTAGCAGGTACCGCTTCTAGTGCTACCGGTGGTCAGTGTTTGAACAAATTATATGCTCTTCAGTCCCGCCAAGATTAGTAAAATTCTCCTAACGTAGTTACTGGTACGTTGCAGGTATTTCACTTACATGTTTATGCTTTACTAGACCCTAGAGCTTCTCTAGTAGAGCCCTTTTCAGTGTCTACCCCAATGGGCATTTCCATTATTGCCAGACAGGTGTACAGGAACTGTCCGATCATAATATCTCAAAAAGTTACTTCAGCTGATCTCGTGGAGTTAGAGATGATTTTTAATGTCATTCCCGACATGGATTAGCTCCACTTATGCTATGCCTCAGTTGATAGTAGAAACAGAAAGTTCATTTTTAGTTTCCAAATAAACCAGTCCTTGAATGGAGGGGTAGTACTACAACTCTTAGGGGTCAGTTGATTTCTTACCTTAGAGCCAGAAAGCTGATATCTAAGGGGTGTGTCTATCATCTTGTATGAGTCAACGACTCTAACTCCAAAACTCCTACTCTTGAGTCAGTTCCAGTAGTAAATAAATTCTCAGATGTATTTCCTGAAGATCTTCCCGGAGTTCCTCCCAAAAGGGAAATCGACTTTGGAATAAACCTTCTCCCAGAAACTCAGCCTATATCTATTTTTCCATATATAATAGCTCCAGCTAAACTAAAACAACAGTTGAAGGATATCTTAAATAAGGGATTCATCAAACCTAGTGTCTCCCCGTGGGGTTCACCTATGCCATTTGTGCATAATAAAGATGGTTCTCTCAGAATGTGCATAGACTACCATTAGTTAAACAAGGTTACAGTCAAGAATAAATACCCACTTTCAAGAATTGATGACTTTTTTGACCAACTTCAGGGTGCCAGTTACTTTTCTAAGATAGACCTCAGATCAGGTTATCATCATCTTAGAGCTAGAGAATGTAATATTCCAAAAATAGCTTTCTAAACTCGATATGGTCACTTTGAATTTTTGGTCATGTCCTTTGGTTTTACAAATAGCCCAGTAGCCTTCATGGACTTGATGAACCGAATGTTCAAGAAGTACTTGGACATGTTCTTCATGGTTTTCATTGATGACATTCTTGTCTATTCTCATAGCGAAAGTGATCATGAAAACCATCTCAACATAGTTCTTCAGACTCTTAGATCTCATCAGTTGTTCGCTAAATTCAGTAAGTGTGAATTTTGGATAAGATCAAAGCATTCTTTGGTCATATTATTTTCAGTGATGGCATTAGAGTTGATCCTTAAAAGATTGAAACAGTGAGAAACTGGCCTAGACCCATCTCTCCATTAGATATTAGGAGTTTCTTAGGTTTAGCTAGTTATTACCATTGGTTTGTTGAAGGGTTTTCTTTTATTTCATCCCTCATGTACAGATTGACTCAGAAGAAATTTAAGTTTCTGTGGTCAGATTTATAGGAGAAGTTTTCAGAAGTTGAAGTCTTGACTCACCTCAGCCCCAGTTTTGACTCTACCAGATGGTTCAGATGGTTTTGTTGTGTACTATGATGCATCCAGAGTAGGTTTGGTTTATTTCCTCATGCAGAGAGGTAAGGGCATAGCCTATGCCTCCAGACATCTTAAACCCTATGAGAAGAATTATTTCACTCATGATCTTAAGGTAGCAGCTGTAGTGTTTGCCTTTAAGATTTGGAGGCATTACTTGTATGGGGTGGATGTAGATGTGTTCACAGATCACAAAAGCCTTCAGTGTGTGTTCTCTCAAAAAGATCTGAATTTGCATCAGAGAAGATGGTTAGAGTTATTGAAATATTATGACATAAGTTTTCTGTATCATCCGGGCAAGGCCAATGTAGTGGTTGATGCTCTCAGTAGAATGTCAATGGATAGTGTAGCTCATGTTGAGGATGGTAAGAAGAAGTTAGCTCAGGAAGTTTATCAGCTTGCCCGACTAGGTGTCCGTTTACTCGATTCAGCAGGAAGTAGTGTATAGGTGCAAAGTAGCTCAGAATCATCTCTAGTCTCCGAAGTGAAGGAAAAATAGGATAGAGATCTAGTTTAGTTGGGTTGAAAGAATCAATTAGAGATCAGAAGGTGGAGGTTTTCTCCTAAAGGGGAGATAGTGTTTACCATTATCAGGGTAGATTATGTGTTCCTGGTGTAGATGATTTGAGGCAATGAATTCTTACAGAAGCGCATGGGTCGTTTTACTCTATTCATCCAGGGGCTACTAAGATGTACTGCAATTTGTGGGAGATTTATTGGTGGAGTGGGATGAAGAGAGATATTGCAGAGTTTGTAGCTAAGAGCTCTATATGTCAGCAAGTTAAGGTTGAGTACCAGAAACCTAGTGGGTCCATAAAGGAGTTTAATATTCCCATGTGGAAATAGGAGGAAGTGAACATGGACTTTGTGATACGTTTGCCTCATACCCATCATCAGCATGACTCTATTTAGGTTATCGTAGACAGGATGACCAAATCATCTTATTTCTTACCAGTCCATACCTCTTATTCAGCCAAGGAATATGCCAATCTCTATCTCAAAAAGTTGGTTAGGTTGCATGGTTTTCCCTTATCTATCATCTTAGATAGAGGTACTCAGTTTACCTCTCATTTTTGGAAGGCATTCCAAAAGGGTCTTGTTACCCAAGTCTACCTCAGTACAGTCTTCCACCCTCAGACAGATGATAAAGCAGAAAGGACCATTTAGAATCTTAAGGATATGCTGAGAGCATGCGTTGTTATTTCAAGGGTAGTTGGGATGACCATTTGACGTTAATTGAATTCACATATAATAATAACTATCATTCCAGTATTCGTATGGTTCCATTTGAGGTTATCTATGGTAGGAGATGTAGATATTCAATTGGTTGGTTTAAAGTAGGTGAGGCTCTAGTATTAGGGCCTGACTTGGTGTTTGATACGTTAGAAATGGTTCAGTTGATCAGAGAAAGGCTTAGGGCTGTCTAGAGCCTAAACTAATCATATGCAGAAGTGAGGAGAAAGGATCTTAAGTTTGAAGTTGGTGACTTCATATACTTGAAAATCTCTTCCATGAAGGGAGTGAAGAGAATCGGCAAGAAAGGAAAACTCAGTCCCCGATATGTCGGTCCCTTCAGAATTCTTAATCATTTTGGAAAGGTAGCTTACGAGCTTGAGTTGCCTTCAGCTTTAGCCTCAGTACACCCAGTGTTCTATGTCTCATTGTTGAAAAAGTGTATTGGTGATCCATCTATAGTTATTTCCTTAGAAAGTGTAGATATTCAGAACGGTCTTTCCTTTGAGGAAGTCCCAACCGAAATTCTTGATCATCAAGTTCACAGACTAAGGAATAAAGAAGTCCCACTAGTCAAAGTTCTTTGGAGAAATCAGTCCGTTGAGGGAGCCACTTAGGGAGCAGAGGTAGATATGCGGACCAAGTACCCTTATCTCTTCTCTATGAATCCAGATTTAGTATAAGGTACCAATCTACTTAAGATTTTCTTTTCTCTGTAATGCTTAGTTTAAACCGCACATCATGTTCATGTTAGTCATGCATTCATGAATCAATTCTGCCATGCATCAAACATACATATTCAGTGTATAAGATTAGTCCATCAATTCCCTTATCTTAACCAGTTTCATTCGGGGATGAATGATCCTAAGGGAGAGTTATTGTAATACCCCATATTTTCCTAGCTAATCTAAGTCCTAATAGATGTGTATTCGTATATACAATTTTTGAAACACTCATTATTTTTCAGTTTAGATCCTGCCATTGTATAGGAAATTTAGTTATCTTTCCAACGATATAAAATTTGCCTAAATCCGATAACGGAGTAAGAAGTTACAGCAATTTTAAGTTTCAGTCGTTAAACACCATTATTTTAACCCTTAGCACGTCGCGTAGGCAGCCCAAATGACAATTGTCGATTTCTAATGTGACTTCGTGATAATGGCGCATTGCAGAGTAGGCCAATCTCCCATTTGGCGAATTCCAGTGAGGGTCCATGATCTTGGCACGTCGCGCCATAGGTTAATTTGATATTTGTCCATTTCCAGTGTAAAAGTGAGATACCACCATTTCACGGTGAACTTCCTGGTCCCAATCAGTGAAGGACCATGATTTCCCTGCATTGCACCACAGACCAACTTCCCAGTTGTCAGTTTCTAGTGACACGGCGCAATAGTGCCGCATCGCACTAGGTGCCCATTTCGGAAAAATTCGATGAAAAATTAATATTTCATCCAAGGATAAAACAATCCTTCCCCGCTTTATTTTAGTCCGCCCATGTGTGTTACTTAAGCCCTAAATTTTTTTTAAAAATCATTCTCTAATTAATTTTTCGTAAATCAAAAGGCATTCTCTCCTAATCAAGAACCCTAGCTCTCAAATTCAAGGGCAATCCTCAAGAATTCACCAAGAACTTCAAGAAATCCATCAATTAAGGTATGTTAGATGTTTATCCATGGATACCTATCATCTATGGAGTCCGAGCAACCCTTTTTAAATTATAAAATTGTGATCTTTGCAAGTTATCATGCTTTAAATTATGATTTCATCTATGAATCTCCATGTACTATTGATTTTATACCATGTTACCATGAAATTATTATTATTATTCAATCTTATATGTTTTAATATTATGATTTACTGAATTAAACCATGATTTAATGTTATTATGATAAATTCATGCTATTCCTACAAATTCCATGACATTCCTATAATTGTTTTAAACCATGAACTAAAAATGTTTGATAAAATGCCTACAAGACTAATTTATTTAATAAGAGCCTTCATATTTTGGTCTTCAAACTTTAGTGTCTTTTCAGTATTGCTGTTTTGTATTCGGGGGGTATTGAATAACTAAAAACCATAGATATTTATTTAGTCTAGCCTCAGTAAATTACAGCATAGTCTCCAAATTATATTATGAGCATAATCAGAATAGTCAGATATCAGTTATTCAACTCAGAACAATCTAGTATTTCAGTGTCTTTCAGTTAGGAGTAGGATTTAGCACCGAGCAAGTGTAGGTATGGTGGCTTCCCCATTAGATAGGCAGAGTTGTTAGTAGCAGTCCCTATACTCTAGAACTACATATCCAGCGTAGGATATGAGTAGTCACCCGTCAGATTAGGCTTGACTATCTCGTAGGGGTCACCCGTCAGTTCAGGATTGACATCCTTAGTCCTTTGGACATTATATCATTTTAGTGGATTCACATAACTATTTTTAGTACCCGTGGCACGATATTAATACCCTTCTAGCTGGGGTTACAAGTTGGACCTCGATTAGCTCAAATAGGGGAATGTCGGTTAGATGATACCTCCCACAGTCTCAGATATAGTCTCAGTTACAGTCCCATTTCAGTTATTCAGTCTTAGTGTTGTTTGACCAAAGCATACAAATTTTAGTTATCTCAGTATTTCAGTTTACATATTTTACTCAGTTCTGTTATGTTCTTGGTCATGCATCCTCAGTATTTACATATTTCCCTGCATTATCAGTATCTACGAATTCCATTCTCTCTACTCAGTACTCCAAGCTTTACATGCATATCCAGTAAATTATTAGTCCTGTTTATGAAACCATGCATATCAGCCTACCTCGTTTTGCGTACCAGTACATTAAAAGTATTGATCGCATACCTTTTCTTTTGTGCTATGATGTATTATATCATAGGTTCTGACTCTCAATTCCCAGCTTATGATTAGACTTATCAGATCCTCAAAAGTAGCAGTGATGAGTCCTCATACTTTGAGGAAAGGATTATTTTATTTCATATCTCAATTAGTAGTTAGTTGGAGTTAGTTGGGGCCTGTGCCATCAACTCATATTCAGTCAGTCAGTTTTAGAGGCTTTTTAGACATTAGATTCAGTTATTCAAAATTCAGATACTACAGCTAGTTATCTAGTTTATCACTATTTTATTAGATTCAGTCAGTTATTTCTATAGACTCGTATTTCAGTTTTAAATTCAGTTATTAAAACCTTATGGCATGTTAGTATTCTTTTGTATTTATGATCATGTTATTCAGTGCTCACAGTAGGTACCAGCTCATGGGTTAACTTGTGATCCCTAAGGAGTGTAAGCACCGTGTTACGACTAGGGGGTAGTCTTGGGTCGTTACGCTTCACGATGCGGACCTTACACCCCGCGTTAGCCTCCACGGAGTGGAGGATATGTTTCCTGCATCCATAAGTAACAGCCTAAGGGGCGTTTTAGTCATTTTTCCTTGCCCCAAGCACCTAAATGACGGATTAAGTGATGGATTAAAGATCCCAAAAGGGGCATTATTTGCCCATAATTATCAAAATAACTCACGTAGAAACCCTCTCCCTTCCCAAGAATGAAGAATTCAATCTTCTCTTCCCAAGAATTTAAGAGTTCAAGTTTTAAAGTTCAACCTTCTTTAAGAATTTAACCATTTAGGTATGTGGGGTATTCATCAATGGGTTTATTTCACCTATTGAGCCCCAAAACCCTCTCTTTGATTTAAAATATGAATTTTCCTTCATTATGGAACTTCACATGTTCAAGATTAATTTAATCCATGTTTTTCCAGTAATTTGAATTCAATTCATGTCCACATATGATCTCATGTAAACTAGGCTACAGAATGCTTTGAATTTTCAAGTTCTTATGTATATTTAAATTGAGTCCATGATAACTCATCCAATTCATACATTTATCCAAGTGTGTATGTTGTCTTACCTAGTTTAACTCATTCCCATATTTCAATTCATAAAATTCGCTAGCTTAACAAAATGTCTTATGTTTTGGGACTTTGAACTATGATGTTATATCACATTTTTTGGCATTTTTATCGTATTTTTTTATCATTCAGTACTGGGGGGTTGTGAACATTCGATATGTATGTACTTTATATGTTTCCATTTTCAAGTTACAATTTAGTCAGACCATGTTTTTTAGTACATTCAGACTACAATGTTCATGTTGAGCACTTATCAGTATCGTACCATGTCATGTTAAACCATTGATAACAACAGTGTCATTCAGTTAGGAGTAGGATTTAGCACCAAAAGAACCTAGGGATTGGGGCTCACCAGCCAGTTAGGACTGGATCCTTTGTAACAGTCCATAAGTTCCAGAACTACATAGCTAGCGTAGGATTATGAGATATCACCCCACTAGTTTAGGAACGACACTCTCTTAGGGGTCACCGTCAGTTTAAGATTGACTCCCTATTACTTTGAGACATCAAATTAGTGGATCCACACATCTATGTGTTAGAACCCGTGGCAAGGTACTGACACCCTTCCAACTGGGGTTAAAAGTTACACCCTTATTAGCTCAGAATGGGGTATGTCAGTTACATGATAGCTCCCACAGTTTCAGTCAGTACTCTGTCTATTCAAGATCATGTTTGCTTGACCAAGTAATCAGATTTTCAGTTATTCTGATCTTTTTAGTACATGCTTTACTTGGTCTTGCATTTTCAGTTTTACATGCTTATATTTTTATGATAAGTATCCATAGATGATCCTCGATTCAGTTTTACAGCATGTTCAGCTTTACGTGAGAGTTATATACAGTATTTATGTTATGAGCCTCAGTTCAGTTTTACAACACGTTTATCTTTATATTAGATTCACATATAGTATTCATGTTTTATCATTTCCCAACTTACAGAATTATTTTTAGCTCATGATTTATAAATCTCACTATGACTTACAGTTTTCACATATAGCCGTGTTTTAAATTAATGATTTAGCAAATAACTTATGTCCTTTGTTTTAAAATATGTTTTAAATATTTTCATGATTCAGTGCATGTCACCATATACTCAGTACATTCCAAAGTACTGACCACATATATGCATTTGTGGGTACATCCTTCATTAATGTAGGTACAAGATGTAGCTTATACACCAGGGTCAGAAAGTTCTCATATTTCAATCGACAGGTGATGAGTTTTCCTATTTTGGGAACATGTCTCCCAAGAAAGATAGTTATTTGCATATGTGCATTGACTATCGTTAGCTTAATAAGGTCACAGTCAAGAATAAGTATCCTCTTCTAAGAATTGACGACCTATTTGATCAGTTGCAAGGTGCGAGTTATTTCTTAAACATAGACCTTAGATCTGGCTGTCATCAACTTAAAAGTAAGGGCGTGTGATATACCAAAGATAGACTATCAAACCCGTTATGGTCACTTTGAGTTTTTATTCATGTCTTTTAGGCTAACCAATTCTCCAGCGGCTTTTATGGACCTCATAAATCGAGTGTTCAAATAGTATCTTGGTATGTTTGTCATTTTTTTCATTGATGATATTCTTGTGTATTCCCGTACTGAGGATGACCATACAGATCATCTTAGAATTATTCTGCAAACTCTTAGAGATCATTAGTTGTTCACCAAATTCAGCAAGTGTGAATTTTAGCTAAGGTCAGTTGCTTTTCTAGGTTATATTATTTCGGCCGAATGCATTAGAGTTAATCCCCAAAAGACAAAAGTCATAAGAATTTGGCCTAGACCTATCACTCCGTCTAACATTAGGAGTTTCTTGGGTCTAGCTGGCTACTACCGTCGTTTTGTTGAAGGTTTCTCTTCTATTGCATTCCCTATGACCCGGTTGACCCAAAAGAAAGTTAAGTTCCTTTGGTTAGATTTCTGTGAGAAGAGTTTTCAAGAGTTGAAGACTCGACTTACCTTAGCCCCTGTGTTGACTTTGCCTGATATTACGAATGGTGTTATGGTGTATTGTAATGCCTCTAGAGTTGGTTTAGGTTGTGTGTTGATGCAGAAAGGTAAGGTTATAGCCTATGCCTCTAGACAGTTGAAGCTACATAAAAAGAACTACCCAACCCATGATCTTGAATTAGCTGCTGTAGTGTTTTCTTTGAAAATTTGGAGACATTATCTTTATGGTGTTCAGGTGGACATGTTCACTGATCATAAAAACCTGCAGTATATGTTTTCTCAGAGGGAGTTAAATCTTAGGCAGAGGAGATGGTTAGAACTGCTAAAAGATTATGATATGAATATGTTGTATTACCCGGGCAAGGCTAATGTAGTGGCAGATACCTTTAGCAGGTTATGTATGGCCAGTTTTGCTTATGTAGAGAAAGGTAAGAAAGAGTTAGCTCCTGATATGCAATATCTGGCTAGATTGGGTGTTAGGTTGCTTGATTCTGCTGAAGGGAGTATTTTGGTGCGGAGTAGTTTTGAATTCTCTTTAGTTTTGAAAGTGAAGAAGAAGCAAGACTTAGATGTTAATTTGGTCAAACTGAAGTAGTCAGTTAAGGACCAAAAGTTATGGGTTTTCTCTCAAGGGGAGATGGTGTGTTGAGGTTGCAAGGTAGATTGTGTGTTCCTTCTGTTGATGATCTGAGGCAAAGAATTATGACGGAAGTGCATGGTGTGTGATATTCTATTCATCCCGACGCTAACAAGATGTACCGTGATTTATGGGAAATCTATTGGTGGAGTGGCATGAAGAAAGATATAGCAGAGTTTGTGGCAAAGTGTACGATGTGCCAACAAGTTAAGGTAGAGCACTAGAGACTTGTTAGTGTAATGAAAGAATATGGTATACCCACTTGGAAGTGGATAGAGGTGAATATGGATTTTGTGACTAGTTTACCTCTTTCACGTCGTTATCACGATTCTATTTGGGTTGTTATAGATAGGCTGACTAAGCCAGTGTATTTCTTGCCCATGCATATATCCTATACAGCTGAGGATTATGCTAGATTGTATATTTGGGAGGTGGTTAGGTTGTTTGGAGTTCCTTTATCTATCATCTTAGATAGAGGTGCTCAGTTTACTTCTTAGTTTTGGAGGGAGTTCTAGAAGGGTCTTGGTACCTAAGTTTATTTAAGTTTCGCTTTTCATCCGTAGATAGATGGTCAGGCTAAGAGGACTATCAAAACTTTGGAGGATATGTTGAGAGAATAGGCTCTTAACTTCAAAGGTATTTAGGATGAGCATTTACCATTGATTGAGTTTGCGTATAACAATAGTTACCATGCTAGCATCAAGATGCCACCATTTGAGGCTTTATATGGTAAAAGATGTAGATCACCTATAGGTTGGTTTGAAGTGGGTGAGGCTACTTTGATTAGACCTGATGCAGTGTTTGAGGCTATAGAGAAGGTGAAGTTGATTAGAAAAAGGTTGAAGATAGACCAGAGTCATTGGAAGTCATATGCAGACGTGAGAAGAAGAGACCTTCAGTTTGAAGTTAATGACTTGGTGTATCTGAAAATCTCACCCATGAAAGAGGTGAAAAGGTTTGGCAAGAAGGGGAAACTTAGTCCCCGATATGTTGACCTCTATAGAATCCTAAGTTGAGTGGGGAGAGTAGCCTATGAGCTTGAGTTGCCCGCAGAGTTGTCATCTATGCATCCTATCTTTCATGTCTCTATGCTTAAATTGCACGTTGGTGATTTCATTATTATGGATTCCTTATAGAGCCCAGATATCCCAACTAGCCTTTCATTTGAAGAAATTCTAGTTGAGATGCTAGACCACTAGATCCGTAGACTGAGGAATAAAGAGGTTTCCTTGGTCAAAGTGTTGTGGCGAAACCAGTTAGTTAAGGGCACTATTTAGGAAACCGAGTCAGATATGAGATCCAAGTACCCGCACCTATTCTCTACAAGTTCAGATCAAGCCAAAGGTATCATTCTTCCTTAATTCATCCCCTTTCTAATCAAAGTTGCAGTTACATAGCTATTCTTAATATAAGTTCATGCATTCTCCAAAGTATTCAAGAGTTTAGAATGAGAGAGAGCCCGTTTAGCAAGTTCCTTCATCTATGCATACTCAGTTTCCTCTGTACTCTTATATTGAAGAGCGTCATTAGAGGATGAATTTTCCCAAGGGGGAGATATTGTAATACCCACAAACTTTTCCTTAAGCTTAATTTTGTCTCTAGAAGGCTAAGAAATGACTTCCTAATTATGTAGCATTTAAATCATATAGAATTTCCCTAATTTCAACATTTTATCATGTGGGAAATTTAATTAGCTTTCCAACAATCTAAGATCCGCCCAAATCCGATAACTGAGCAAGAAGTTATGGCTAATTTAAGTCCTAGTCATAAAACACCGTCACTTTAGTGCTTGGCGCATCGCGGAGGGGGTCTATTTAGCAATTGTCAAATTCCAGTATCCTAATGCGATTGTGGTTCATCGTACTGAAATTCCAGGTCCCAACCAGTGGGACAACCTGATGGTTCTGCATTGCGGTGACCCCAAGAATCCCATTTGTCAATTTCCAATGAGCCACCGCGATAGTGGTGTGTCACGGTGGCCCATAAAATTGGGTTTTCCAGTTCAATTTTTCCAGCTTCATTCAAGAGTTAAAAAGGGCACTTTGGACTTTTTCCAAGCCTCTTAAACTGGACAAACACCAAATTGAAGTCATTTACAAGCATTCTATTAGGTTTTTCTCAAGTTTTCTCTCAACAAAAACCCTAAGTACCTAAAACCTTTTCCAAAAATCTCAAGAATCCACCATAGTTTTCACAAATTAAGTTGGTATTCAAGGTTCCCAAGTTAAGGTCTTCAAGAACCCTCATCCAAAAGTACGAGAAAGAGTCTCAAGCAAACTTATTCGTCAAAGTTCATAATTCAAGGTATGTGAGGTTTGAACAAGAACACTTCTTCCGTTCTTGTGCCCAAAGTTTTGTTTTTTCTTAAAAGATTTTAATGTTTCAAGATGAATTATGCCTAAATTGCTATATTTCAAGTAAATGAGATTATGGATTTGTTCAAGTCTTGAATTATATGATACTACACCTATTTTATTATTTGAATGGAGAATTAATGTTATGAATTGCATATTCCTTTCATGATTAATGTTTAGAATACTCTTAAGATTGAAGTCATGATTTACCCTCTATTTTGAATTGAGATTTCTTAACCATATATACATATTTTAAGGTACAAGAATAAATTTTGATATATTCTATAGTATTTCAAAAATGGTGTTGATATCTCCATATCATTAAAGTTTCAAAGCTTGTTAAAGATAGTCTACCAAAGTGTAAAGAAAAGAGTTGATTTTGATCCTAAATTAAGAAAGGAATCCACATGTTGTGATTTAAGTTAAAGTGAAGCATATTGGCTCCCATTTCATAATATTGAATTGTATAAGGTGGATTTTTCCTAAAAGTTTTGAGCCTAGTATGGGAGTAGTATTTAGCACCAAGTTGGGCTTGATTCTGACGTCTCATGCCCCAAACTACAAGCCACCGTAGGATTTGATTTACCCTAAGTGGGTTAAGCTAGTGATTACTAAAATTAAAGGTTCTACTCTGATGGCAAGGATAGAACAGCGCTCCCCAACGTGGGTAAGACGTTGGACTCCATGTGGTTCACATGGTTTATGCTGGTTAGAAGAATCTCCTAAAGTAGTCCCTACTCTACTTAAAGTAAAAGTACATGTATTTTGAAAGCTATGATTCTAATATTTCTAAGGTGCTCAAGTGCTATAATCTTTAGGTTTCAAAGAAGCTCCTTGTTTCCATAAGATTAAAGTGTACGTTCTGAAGATTGACGTTTTATGACATTATCTAGTTCGCAAGCTTAAGTACAAAGAAAAAGTATAGATTTAGAATAGACTGAAATGACTCACGTGATTTATATGGTATGTTTTCTATTCATGTTTTATGAGGATCTTATTCAAGATATGTGAGTCACCTTTTATAGCATACATGTTTTCTATAAAGACTTATGACATAGATTATTAAATTTCATACACCCCCATATATTCAGTACATTCCCAAGTGCTGATCCACATATACATCTGTATGCTACATTATCTCATAATGTAGGTTTAGGTGCCCAGTCCCAGCAGCGTCAGTGATCTTGAGTGCATTTATCTACATCTCCACTGTGGTGAGTCCTCATGGTTCAAGGGCCTATCTCTAGACACTTCAGTATTTTTAGTAGTTGTTCTACTATTTTCAATTTAGTTCGAGTCAGTTGGGGATCTGTCCCAATGGACTCTAGTTTATTGAGTAGTAGAGGCTTTGTCAGACTAGATGGTTAGTATGTTTAGATTTACAGTATTTTGTTACTTTTACAGTACTCATTCGGATTTCTATTAGATATGATAGGACATGATTCCTTATTTTGCTCTCATTATCTTTAAGTAAGCTTTATACTAAGTAGCAGGCTCAAAGGGTTATCTTGGGGCTACTTGTATCCTTAAGCACTGTGTGACGCTCCGGGATAGGATTTTGAGGCGTTACAGTTGTGAATTTTGTTGTATATGTATTTTAATAGAAAAAGTGTCTAAAATACAAAATACAAGTTGCTATTTCAGGTAATTATGAAACAATTGCTATGAAACTCCTAATTATGAGTTTAAGTTTTCTATTTATGAAATTTCCCCTTTTTTATCCGCCTCGATCTGGGTCTGGTTTGGTCGTCGAATAATTGGGCCGATTTCCTGCTAGTCCTGACAGTAATATAAGTCGCAATGGTCTAGTCCCCACCCATTAACCATATATGACCGGTCTTCCTGGGCTAGTCCAAATTTCGGTTATCGATTTATTAGGTCCAATTTTTTTTATTTCTTAAATTACTAATTGTAATTTGAATTTTGAAGGTTTTTGGAAATTGAAATTTTTTGATTGACATTTTAAATAGCATTTTTAGAACAATATTCAACATATTCAACAAAGATATAAATTATTAAATATAATATATATATATATACAATATATTCAACAACATATACTACTATTCAAGTCCTAAAAGAGTCTTTAGAGAGAGAAGCTCTACCTTCTCACTAGAAATAATTCTATTATTCCTAATGGACCACATCCCACCCGACCCCCATAGACAAGATCCTGGCTCCATGACGTCATACCCACCCTCTAGGCTAAACCTCTAAACTTTATTGATGCACCTAACTCAAAAGTTCCATCCATGAGTGAACCCCACCACACGAACATGTTGTTGTCTCGAGCTGCTCTGGACTATTGTGAAGCAGAAATGGAACACCACTTGCTGAAGCCTAAGTAACACTAATTGAGGAAGATAAGGAACGGATCCATCAACCATGGGTATACTCTCTTATTGTCAAATTAATAAGGAAAAAGGTAAGTCATAAATATCTAAAATGATGATTATCCTTACTTTGGAAGCCAACTAAAGAATTAATACTTATTGATGTAATACCCCGTACTTCTACCTAGCTTAAATTCGTCCCAAAAATATCAAAGACTTGTTTTAAAGTTGAATCCACTCTTGTACATGTGGTATTTTAAAGATTTTCACTTTTTATCACGTGAGAAATTGAATAAGATTTCCATCGATAACAAATTTACGTAAATTCGATGACCGGGTAAGAAGTTATGGCGATTTAAAGTTTCAATCGTAAAACACCACCATTTCAGCCAGTGGCGCATCGCGCCATAAGCCAAAATGACATTTTTCAATTTCGAGTAAGACTCCATGATTTCACCGCATCGTGGAGGGCTCCCAAATATCAGTTGTCAAATTCTAGTGAAGCTCCACGATAGCACCACGTCACGCAAGAACTCCAGGTCGGGAAATTTTTACAAAATTTTAAAAGATGCGTCCAGGGTTAAATGGGTCTATTACCATGATTTTAGTTTAGCCTTAAACACGAAATTTAACCTTAAATGACCTAAGGATATCATTATTCACTTTATTTTTCCCCAATTTCTTTGTGCTCTATCAAAGCCAAGAAACCCTAATCTTAAAATTCAAGGATCAAGAATTTCTCCAAGGATCTTTACAGAGTTACATTCTAAGGTATGTCATGTATTGATTCATAGGTCTCTTTCACGCATGAAGCTCAAGAATCTTTTTTCAAAATCTAATATTTGTATATTTTTGAATGTTCATGATTTTATTGAATTGAAAAGTGATGTTCATGTTGTTGTTTGGTTTCATTCCATATTATAGACTATTAATTGCAAGAATTGATCCTGTTATGTGATGAATTATGCGATATTTATGATAAAACCTTCAAATTATAAGTTGATTGATGTATCCATGATTATTAGATCTGTTGATGATTGTATAACCAAAGCATGCTCCCCATGTGTTTGATTAAATGCCTATGTGAAGGTAAAGTGCCATACTAGTATAAGTATATGAAATTCCCATTCATGTTCAAGTTCATGCATGTCAAGTGTTTGATGAAATATCTTAGCCAATGAATTATGGATATATGTGTGCCCACTGTGATGCTTTAGAACTTGTACTTTATGAGATCCCCAATTTATTGTATTATGGATTGTCGATGTTGGTCACGTATTCTAGAAAGTCATGTTTTGTTAGTTCCTTTCCATTGAGTCCTGGGGGTACTTATACCCAAAAAATATTCCTGTGTGTCTAGAGTTAGTGACATGTTCTCACGATATCGTCAGTCAAGCCATGATCCCTAGAACTTAGTCAGTCATATGACTCAGGAAAACTCAGTAATTCAGTAATCTTAATAGTATTCCGTCGGTTAACGGAACTCCATGAATTCAGTGTAGTACAGTTTAGTTAATCATGTTCAGTCTGTTCAGATGGGAGTGGGAATTAACACCGAGTGAACCCAAGGATGGGAACACACACTGTCAGATGAGGCTGTGATTCTTTGAAATCATCCTTGCATTTCAGAACTATGTAGCCAGCATAGGTTGAGACATAAACACTGTGAGATGAGGGTTGATGAGGTGGATAAACACTATCATATGAGGGTCCCACCATTTTTTTTAGGGATATTGTTAGATGAGGGTCACCCATAACTTGTCCTTACCAGTGGCGCAGTATTAACACCCTTCCAATCAGAGCTTAGATTAGACCCTAGCTCAGCTATTATGGCATATTTTGGGGCATGTCGGTTAGATACTACTTTCCACAGTTTTAGTTACAAAATTCAGGACTATCAGATACAGTCAACTCAGAGCAGTACGGAACTCAGCTAGTTCCATCAGAACCTAGACTGTCAAATACAATTGCTCAAAATCAATTATTTTAGTTATATAGTTATCAGTATCTCATGTTACCAGTACTCAGACTGAGTAATTATGTTTTCAAGAACTCAATTACAATTATTATGTATTCATGCATGTATTGTCACGTTCATGTTGTCCAGTCAGTTAGTAAAGTTCATGTATAATAACCCTTTGTATTCAACCTACCTTATATGCATACTAGTATATTCAAAGTACTAACGCATTTGCGCTATGGTGTTTTATACCATAGGTTCAGAAGAACGAGCTCCAGAGCATCGGTAGCACTAAAGTCTCAGCAATCAGAGATAGCAATGAGTCCTTATCCTTAAAGGACATGACCATTTGTTTATTATCTCATTAATTAATTTATTAGTTGGGGACATGTCCCATCGACTCCTTATTCAGACAGTTAGAGGCTTTTCAGACTATCATGTTTAGATAGTTTATTTCAATTGTTTTGGGTATTCCATACCCCATTCAGATGTTATGTTTTTATTAGTTACGTATCAGTTTTGAACTTTATGGAAAGTTTTTTCCTACTATTTCTGCATTTATATAGTGTATCATCCAGTATACAGGTACAGATATCAATCATGGGTTAGCTTGTGGTCCTTCGTGATCATGAGCACCATGTAGCATTTTGTGTACCAGATTTTTGGGCGTTACAAACTTGGTATTAGAGCCTAAGGTTCAATAGTAACCTAGGAACTCTGAAAGCCGCATCTAACAGAGTCTTGTGCATGGGTATGTTACGCGCCACACTTATGTGTAATAGGCTATAAGATGTTTAGGAAAAGTTTCCTATTTTTCAGTATTTATGTCATACCAGTGAGCATAATCTCAAGTTAATCTCTTAGTTTAAATCCTTTCTCTTCTATTTACAGAACATGTCTCCCAAGAAGCGAACTAGGAATTTGTCAGCCCTTCAACCTGAAGATCCTTTGGGTGAACACGTTTCTCATGAAGAGTTTAGAGCTACATTCACCACTCTTTCTAATTTAGTTTCTACTCAGAATGAACGACCAACTATCGTTCTGGCCAACCTAGTGGCCAATTCAGCTACAGCCAAGATTCAGGAATTCACTCAAATGAATTCCCTATCCTTTTTTGGGTCTAAGTCAGACGAGAACCCTCAAGAATTCATTGATCAGGTTTAGAAGGTTACGGATATCATGGGGGTTACTTCAAGTGAGAGTGCTAAGCTAGCTGCATATCAGTTACAGGATATTGCTCACACTTGGTACAAACAGTGAAAGTTAGAGAGGTCAGCTGACACAGGACCTATTGAGTGAGAGGAGTTTGTTACTGTATTCTTAGATAGATTCTTTCCCCAATAGCTGAAAAAGGATAAGGTGTTAGAATTTATCAACCATAGGCAGGGAAACATAACGGTGAAAGAGTATTCTTTTAAGTTTACTCAATTAGCCAGATATGCCCCTCATGTGGTTGCAGACAGCAGGTCCAAGATGAGTAAGTTTGTTTTAAGGGTAAACAATAGTGTGGTCAATGAGTTAATGTCTATGATATTGAATAGTAACATGAAAACAGCTAGGCTTATGACCCATGCTCAGTAGATAGAAAAGAAAAAGATTAAGATGTGGGAGGAGTAGAATAAGAGAGTAAGAATAGGTAGTTTCAACTTTGCTCATCCTAAATCAGAAGGAGGGAATCATTCTCAATTCTGTCCTAAGTCATTAGTTCTAGCTCCTTATTCATCTAGTTCTCCAGCTCCTAAACCATGGATGGGAATAGAGATAGGGTGCCAGACTCTATGTTTTAGGGCAGTGTCAACAATGCCAAACTAATCCCCTTTGTCTGACTTGTGGTAAGAACCACAAGGGTGCTTGCAGAGATAGTAGTGATGTCTATTTTTTATGTGGTAAGCCAGGCCATAGACTTAGAGATTGCCCCTAGTCAGGCTATCAGGGTCAGCATAACCGTTCCTCACTGTAGTTTGGTTGCCCAAACCAGTAGGGTGCCACCTCCAGTGCTACTAGTGGGCAACACCCAAATCGACTTTATGCTTTTCTATCCAGGAAAGATCAGAAAAAATTCTCCTGATGTAGTTACTGGTATAATACAGATCTTTCATGTGCATGTTTACGCTTTGCTTGATCCAGGTGCATTCTTGTCTTTTGTTACTCCTTATATAACAGTTGATTTCGTAGCCAGTCTTAAAATTCTAGCAGAACCCTTCTCAGTGTCTACCCCAGTGGGTAAAACTATCATAGCCCGATAGGTATACAGGAACTGTTCGGTTATGATAGTTTAGAAAGTCACCTTAGCAGACTTAGTTGAATTAGAGATGACTGATTTTGATGTCATTCTCAGCATGGATTGGCTTCATTCCTGCTATGCCAAAGTCGACTATAGAAACAGAATAGTCTAGTTCAAATTTCTGAATGAACCTATCTAGAGTGGAGGGGTAGTACTTTAGCTTTCAAAAGAAAATAATTTCTAAGGAATGTGTCTATCATTTTGTTCATGTTAAGGATTCTAGTTTTGAGATTCCCTGCAATGAATTAATCACAGTAGTGAGTGGATATTAAGATGTCTTTCTCAAAAATCTTCATGGAATTCCTCCCAAAAGGGAAATAGACTTTGGCATTGACTTTCTTCTAGATACTCAACCTATATCTATTCTTCCATACAGAATGGCAGCAGTAAAACTTAAAGAACTAAATGATTAGTTAAAAAATCTATTAGATAAGTGATTCATCAGACCCATTATGTCCCCGTGGGGTACACCAGTCTTATTCATGCTTAAGAAAGATGGTTCTTTCAGAATGTGCATTGATTACCGTCAGCTCAATAAAGTCACGGTCAAGAACAAGTATCCACTCCCTAGAATCGATGACTTGTTTGACCAACTTCAAGGTGCCAGATATTTCTCTATGATAGACCTTAGATCAGGTTATTATCAGCTTAGAGTTAGAGAATGTGACATCCAAAAAATAACTTTCTGAACTTTGTGTGGTCACTTCAAATTCTTAGTCATGTCCTTTGGTCTTACCAATGCCCTTGCAGCTTTCATGGACTTGATGAACCGTGTGATCAAGCAGTACTTGGACATGTTCATCATAGTCTTCATAGATGATATTCTTGTCTATTCCTGCAGTGAGCATGATCATGCAGACCATCTCAGAATTGTACTTCAGACTCTCAGGGATCATCAGTTATTCACCAAATTCAGTAAGTCTGAATTTTGTCTAAGGTCAGTAGTATTCCTTGGTCATATCACTTCTGGTAATAGCATTGGAGTAGATCCTCCAAAGATCGAAGCAGTAAGAAACTGGCCCAGACCTTTTTCTCCATCAGATATCAGGTGTTTCTTGGGTTTGGCAAGCTATTACAGATGGTTTGTTCAGGGGTTTTCTCCTATTGCATCCCCTATGTCCAGATTGACTCAGAATAAAGTCAAGTTTCAATGGTCAGATTCTTGAGAGAAGAGTTTTCAGGAGTTGAAGACTCGACTCACCTCAGCCCCAGTTTTGGCTCTTTCAGATGATTCAGATGGTTTCGTAGTGTATTGTGATGCATCCAGAGTAGGTTTGGGTTGTGCCATTATTCAGCATAGTAAGGTCATAGCCTACGCCTCCAGACAACATAAACCCCATGAGAAGAATTATCCTACTCATGATCTTGAATTAGCAGTCGTAGTATTTGTCTTAAATATTTGGAGGCATTATCTATATGGTAATTATATAGATTTGTTCACAGATTATAAGAACCTTCAGTATGTCTTTTCTCAGAAAGATCTTAATCTTTGTCAGAAAAGGTGGTTACAGCTCTTAAAAGATTATGACATGAGTGTTCTTTATCATTCGGGCAAGGCCAATGTAGTGGCCGACGCTCTTAGTAGACTGTCTATAGGTAGTTCTTCTCATATTGAGGACAGTAAGAAGAAGTTAGCTCAGGAAGTCCATTAGTGTGCCAGACTAGGTGTTTGCTTAGTCGATTCAGAGGAGGGCTGATATATGGGTTCATAGTAGTTCAGAGTCATCTCTAGTTTCCGAGGTGAAAAAAAATAAGATATAGATCCCTTGTCAAGTTGAAAGAGTCAATCAATGATCAGAAAGTAGAGGTTTTCTCCCATGGGGGAGATGGTGTCTTATGTTTTTAGGGTCGTCTGTGTGTTCCAAGTGTAGATGACTTGAGGCAAAGAATTCTTGCAAAAGCGTATGGTGTGAGCTACTCTATTCATCCAGGGGCCAAAGAGTTGTACCGCGACTTGCAGAAGATCTATTAGTAGAGTGAGATAAAGAGAGATATTACAGAGTGTAACGCTTAGTGTTCTATATGTTAGCAGGTTAATATAGTGCATTAGAAGCCTAGTACTTATCATGGACTTAGAAGTAGAAAGAAGTAAACATGGACTTCATGACGGTTTTTCCTCGTACTCGTCATCAGCATGATTCAGTTTGGGTCATTTTAGATAGGATGACCAAATCAACTCATTTCCTTTTAGTCCATACCTCTTATTCAGCCGAGGATTACACCAAACTCTATATCAGAGGGTTGGCCAGATTGAATGGTATTTCGTTATCCATTATCTCAGACAGAGGTATCCAATTCACCTCTCACTTTGGAAAACATTTTAAAAGGGTCTTGGTACCCAATTCATCTCAGTACAACCTTCCATCCTTAGAAAGATGGTCAAGCAGAAAGGACCATTCAAACTCTAGAAAATATGCTGCGAGCGTGAGCAATTTATTTAAAGGGTAGTTGGGATGACCACTTGCCTTTGATTGAGTTTGCATACAATAGAAACTATCATTCAAGTATTAAGATGGCTCCATTCGAAGATCTCTATAGTAGGAGATATAGATCTCCAAACAGTTGGTTCGAACTTAGTGAGGCCTCAATCATAGGGCCTGACTTGGTATTCGATGCCTTAGAGAAAGTCCAGTTGATTAGAGAAAGACTCTGGGCTGTTCAGAGCCGATAGAAGTCTTATACAGATGTGCGTAGAAAGGATCTCGAGTTCAAGGTTAGTGATTATGTCTATCTAAATATCGCCCCCATTAAGGGAGTGAAGAGGTTCGTCAAGAAGGGAAAGCTCAGTCCCCGATATGTCAGTCCTTTGAAGATTCTCAGTTGATTTGGCAAGGTAGTTTATGAGCTCGAATTGCCTTCAGATCTAGCAATAGTTCATCCAGTATTCCATGTCTCTTTCCTCAATAAGTGCATAGGTAACCCAGAAGTTGTAGTCCTTATTCAGAGCATAGATGTTTAGAACAGCCTCTCATATGAAGAGATTCCAGTCGAAATCCCAGACTATTAGACTCGCAGACTGAGGAACAAAGAAGTCTCTTTAGTCAAAGTTCTTTGGAAAAATTAGTCCGTTGAGGGAGATACTTGGGAAGCAGAAGCAGAAATGCGTACCAAGTACCCTCACCTCTTCTCCTCTAATTCAAACTCAGCCCAAGGTAACAGCCTTCCTTAAGCCTTTCAATTTCATATTCAGATTTCAGTTACCACTTGGTGTCTAGTTCATGTTTAGAATTCCATTATAAACTTGGTATCAATTACCATGACATATTTAACCATATGTTCATGCATCAGATCAGTCATGTGTTCATGCATCAGACATGCATTCTCCTTGTGAGAAACTCAGTTATCAAAAATCTCAGTCATGTATTCATGAGTCAGTTCAGTCATGAAATCATGCATCAGATATACATGCTCAGTATGAATCTCAGAAATATCAGTCATGTAGTCATGTTTCAGTTGTTTATGTCCTATATGCACTTCATCTTATCGTTTCTCCCATCTTAATCAGTCTCATTCGAGGATGAATGTTCCCAAAGGGGAGATATTGTAATATCCCGTACTTCTACCAAGCCTAAATTCATCCCAAAAATGTCAAAGACTTTTTTTAAAGATGAATCTACCTTTATACAAGTGGAATTTTCTATATTTTCACTTTTTATTGTGTGGGAAATTGAATAATCTTTTCATCGATAACAAATTTGCCTAAATCTGATAACCGAGTAAGAAGGTGTAGTGATTTAAATTTTCAGTTGTAAAACACCACCATTTCAGCCAGTGGTGCATTGCCTCATAAGCCAAAATCACATCTGTCAATTTCCAGTAAGACTCTGCAATTTTAACGCCTTGTGGAGGGCTCCCAAATCCCAATTGTCAAATTTCAGTGAAGCTCTGTGATAGCACTGCGTCGTGCAAGGAGTCCAGGCCGAGAAATTTTTACAAAATTTTAAAAGATGCAACCAGGGTTAAATGGGTATTTTCCCATGACTTTAGTTCAGCCTTAAACAAGAAATTTAACCCTACATGACCTAAGGATATCATTATTCACTCTATTTTTTCCCATTTTCTTTATACTATCTCAAAGCCAAGAAACCCTAATATTAAAAATTCAAGGATTGAGAATCTCTCCAAGGATCTTTATAGAGTTACATTCTAAGGTATGTCATGTGTTGATTAATGGGTCTCTTTCACCCACAAAACTCAAGAATCTCTTTTCAAAATTCAAGATTTGTATATTTATGAATGTTCATGATTTGATTGAATTGAACAGTGATGTTCATGTTGTTGTTTGGTTTCATTTCCTATTATAGACTATTAATTACAAGGACTGATCGTATTATGTGATGAATTATGGATGTTCATGAAATCTCAGTAATTCAGTAATCTCAATAGTATTCTGCCAATTAATAAAACTCCATGAATTCAGTGTAGTCTAGTTTAGTTAATCATGTTCAGTGTCTATTCAGATGGAAGTAGGAATTAGCACCGAGTGAACCCAAGGATGGGAACACACACTGTCAGATCAGGGTGTGATTCTTAGAAGTCATCTTTACATTTCCAAACTATGTATCCAGCATAGGTTGAGACATCAATACTGTCAGATGAGGGTTGATGAGGTGGATAAACACTGTCAGATGTGGGTACCACTATTCTTTTTTGGGGATACTGTCAGATGAGGGTCACCCATAGCTTGTCCTTACCATTGGCGTGGTATTGACACCCTTCCAATCCATTTCAAATATTGTTGCGTATTTTAGGGCATGTCATTTAGATAGTACTTTCCACAGTTTCAGTTACAGAAATTAGGACTATCAGATACAATCAACTCAGAATAGTACGAAACTAAGCTAGTTCCATCAAAACCTAGAATGTCAAATACAGTCGCTCAATATTAGTTATTTCAGTTATACAGTTATCAGTATCTCATGTTATTAGTACTTAGACTGAGTAGTCATGTTATCACGAACTCAATTACAGTTATTATGTATTCATGCTTCTATTCTCACGTTCATATTGTCCAGTCAGTTAGTATAGTTCATACATGTGAACCCTTTGCATTTAGCCTACCTTCCATGCATACCACTACATTCAAAGTACTGACGCATTTATGCTATGGTGTTTTATACCATAGGTTCAGAAGCACGAGCTCCAGAGCATCAGTAGCATTCCAGTCTTAGTAGTCAGAGATAGCAGTGAGTCCTCTTCCTTTGAGGAAATGACCATTTCTTTATTATCTCATTAATTAATTTATTAGTTGGAGTTAGTTGTGGACATGTACCATCAAATCCTTATTTAGACAGTTAGAGGTTTTTTCAGACTATCATGTTTAGACCGTTTATTTCAGTTGTTTTGGGTATTCCATACCCCATTCATATGTTATGTTTTTATCAGTTACATATAAGTTTTGAACTTTATTGCATGTTTCAGCATACTATTTCTATATTTATAAAGTGTATCTTCCAGTATACAGGTACATATATCAGTCATGGGTTATCTTTTGGTCCTTTGGGTCATGAGCACCATGTAGCATTCCGGGTATCAGATTCGGTGAATTACAAACTTGGTATCAGAGCCTAAGGTTCAATAGTATCCTAGAAAGTCTTAAAGCCGCATCTAGTAGAGTCTTGTGCATGGGTGTGTTGTATGCCACACTTATGTGTAGGAGGCTACAAGATGTTTAGGAATAGTTTCCCATTTTTTAGTATTTATGCCATGCCAGTGAGCATAATATCAAGTTAATCTCTCAGTTTAATCCCTTTCTTTTCTATTTATAGAACATGCCTCTTAAGAAGAGAACTGGGAATTAGTCAGCCCCTCAGTCTGAAGATCCTTTGGGTGAACACGTTTCTCATGCAGAGTTTAGAGTTGCATTCACCACTCTTGCTAATTTAGTTGCTGCTCAGAATGAATGACCTACTATCATTTTGTCCAACCCAGTGGCCAATTCAGATACAGCCAGGATTTGGGACTTCACCCGAATGAATCTCCATCCTTTTTTGGGTCTAAGTTGGACGAGGATTCTCAAGAATTCATTGATCAGGTTTAGATGGTTACGGATATCATGGGGTTTACTTCGAGTGAGAGTGCTGAGCTAGCTATATACCAGTTGTAGGATGTTGCTCACACTTGGTACAAATAGTGGAAGTTAGAGAGGTCAGTTGATGCATGACCTATTAAGTGAGAGGAGTTTGTCACTGCATTCTTACATAGATTCTTTCCCCAAGAGTTGAAAGAGGCTAAGGTATTATAATTTATCAACCTTAGGTAGGGAAACATGATGGTGAAAGAGTATTCTCTTAATTTTACCCAATTATCCAGGTATGCCCCTCATGTGGTTGCAGACAGTAGGGCCAAGATGAGTAAGTTAGTTTTTGGGGTAAATGATAGTATGGTCAATGAGTGTAGGTCTGTGATGTTGAATAGTGACATAAACATAGGTAGGATTATGACCCATGCTCAGCAGATAGAAGAGCAAAAGGTTAAGATGAGGTGGAAGCAGAATAAGAGAGCAAGAATAGGTAGTTTCAAATTTGCTCAGCCCAAATCAGAAGGAGGGAATCTTTCTCAATTCCTTCCTAAGTCATTAGTTCCAGCCCCTTCTTCAGCTAGCACTTCAGCTCCTAAGTTCAGGGATGGCTATAGAGATAGGGCATCGGGCTCTAAGTTTCAGGGCAGTGTCAGCAATGCCCGAACTAATACCCTTTGTCAGACTTATGGTAAGAACCACATGGGTGCTTGCAGAGATAGTAGTGATGTCTATTTTGTACATGGCAAGCCAGGAGACAGAGTCAAAGACTGTCCCCAATCAAGCTATCAAGGTCAGCATAACCATTTCTCAACTCAGTTCGGTCACCCAAGCCAGCAGGGTGCCACCTCCAATGCTACTAGTAGGCAAAACCCAAATCAACTTTATGCTCTCTAGGCCAGGGAAGATCAGGACAATTCTCCTGATGTAGTTACTAGTACATTATAGATCTTTCATGTGCATATTTATGCTTTGCTAGATCCATGTGCTTCCTTATCTTTTGTTACTACTTATATAGTAGTTGATTTCAAAGTCAGTCCTAAAATTCTAGCAAAGCTCTTCTCAGTCTCTACCCCATGGGTAAAACTATCATAGCCCGACGGGTATATAGGAACTGTCTATTTATGATATTTCAAAAAGTCACCTCAGCTGACTTAGTCGAATTAGAGATGACTGATTTTCAAGTCATTCTCGGCATGGATTGGCTTCATTCCTGCTATGTCACAGTCGATTGCAGAAATAGAATAGTCCAGTTCAAGTTTCTAAATAAGCTTATCCTAGAGTAGAGAGGTAGTACTTCAGCTTTCAGAGGCTAGATTGTTTCCTACCTTCGGGTATGGAAAATGATATCTAAGGGATATGTCTATCATGTTGTTCATGTTAAGGATTCTAGTGTCAAGACTCCAAATATTGAATCAGTCCCAGTAGTGAGTGAATATTCAAATATCTTTCCCGAAGATCTTCTAAGAATTTCTCCCAAAAGGGAAATAGACTTCGGCATTGACCTTCTTCCAGATACTCAACCAATATCTATTCTGCCATACAAAATAGCACTAGTAGAACTTAAAGAATTGAAAGAGCAGTTGAAGGATCTCTTAGATATGGGATTCATCAGACCCATTATGTCCCAGTGGGGTGCACCAGTCTTATTTGTGCGCAAGAAAGATGGTTCTCTCATAATTTGCATTGACTACCATTAGCTCAATAAAGTCATGGTCAAGAACAAGTATCCACTTCCCAGAATCGATGACTTGTTTGACCAACTTCAAGGTACCAGTTATTTCTCTAAGATAGATCGTAGATCAGGCTATTATCAGCTCAGAGTCAAAGAATGTGACATCCTAAAAATAGCTTTCCAAACATGGTATGGTCACTTTGAATTTTTAGTCATATCCTTTGGTCTTACCAAGGCCTCTGCAATTTTCATGGACTTGATGAACTGTGTGTTCAAGCAGTACTTGGACATGTTCGTCATAGACTTCATTGATGATATTATTATCCATTCTTGTGGTGAGCATGATCATACAGACCATCTTAGAATTGTACTTCAGACTCTCAGGGATCATCGGTTATTCACCAAATTCAGTAAGTGAAAATTTTGGCTAAGGTCAGTAGCGTTCCTTGGTCATATCATTTTTGGTGATGGCATTAGAGTAGATCCTCAAAAGAACGAAGCAGTAAGAAACTGGACCAGACCTGTTTCTCCATAGATATCAGGATTTTCTTGGGTTTGGCTAGCTATTACAAATAGTTTATTGAGGGATTTTCTTCTATTGCATCCCCTATGTCCAGAGTGTCTCAGAAGAAAGTTAAGTTTTAGTAGATAGATCATTATGAGAAGAGTTTTTAGGAGTTGAAGACTTGACTCACCTCAACTCTAGTTTTGGCTCTTCTAGACGGTTCAGATAGTTTCATAGTATATTGTGATGCATCCAGAGTAGGTTTGGGTTGTGTCCTTATACAGCATGGTAATGTCATAGCCTATACCTCCAGACTTTATAAACCCCATAAGAAGAATTATCCTACTCACGATCTTGATTTAGAATCCGTAGTATTTTCCTTGAAGATTTGGAGGCATTATCCATATGGTGTTCATGTAGATGCGTTCATAGATCATAAAAGCTTTCAGTATGTCTTTTCTTAGAAAGATATTAATTTTTGTTAGAGAAGGTGGTTAGATCTCTTGAAATATTATGACATGAGTGTCCTTTATCATTTGTCCAAGGCCAACATAGTGGCCAATGCTCTCAGTAGACTGTCTACGAGTAGTGTTGCTCATATTGAGGATAGTAAGGAAAAGTTGGCTCAGGATGTCCATCAGCTTACAAGACTAGGTGTTCGCTTAGTCGATTCAGTGGTGGGTGATAAATGGGTTCAGAGTAGTGTAGAATCATCTCTAGTTTCTGAGGTGAAAGAAAAACATGATAGAGATCCCAGCCTTATCAAGTAGAAATTGTCAGTCAATGATTAGAAAGTAGAGGTTTTCTCCCAAGGGGGAGATGGTGTCTTGCATTGTCAGGGTTATCTGTGTGTTCCAAGTATAGATGGCTTAAGGCAATGAATTCTTGCAGAAGTGTATGGTGCGTGCTACTCTATTCATCCAGGGACCACAAAGATGTACTGCGACTTGCGGGAGATCTATTAGTGAAGTAGGATGAAGAAAGATGTTATATAGTTTGTGGCTAAGTGTTCTATATGTCAGCAGGTTAAGATAGTGCATCAGAAGCCTAGTAGGTCCTTCCAAGAGTTCAGTATTCCTACTTGGAAGTGGGAAGAAGTGAACATGGACTTCATGATGGGTTTGCCTCATACTCGTCATCAGCATGATTTAGTTGGGTCATTGTAGATAGGATGGCCAAATCAGCTTATTTTTTTCAGTCCATACCTCTTAGTCAGCCAAGGATTACTCCAAACTCTACATCAAAGAGTTCTTCAGATTGCACGGTGTTCCATTATCTATTATCCCAAATAGAGGTAACCAGTTTACCTCTCACTTTTGGAAAGCATTCTAAAAGGATCTTGGTACCCAAGTTTATCTCAGAACAACTTTTCATCCTCAAATATGCTGTGAGTGTGTGAAATTGGGATGACCACTTGCCTTTGATTGAGTTTGCATACAACAACTATCATTCCAGTATTAAGATGGCTCTATTTGAGGATCTCTATGGTAGGAGATATAGATCTCCAATCGGTTGGTTTGAATTGAGTGAGGCCTCAGTCATAGGGCCTCACTTGATATTCGACGCCTTAGAGAAAGTCTAGTTGATTAGTGAAAGACTCCGGGCTGCTCAGAGTCGAAAAAAGTCTTATGCAGATATGCATAGAAAGGATCTCAATTTTGAGGTTAGTGATTATATCTATCTAAATATCTCCCCTATGAAAGGAGTAAAGAGATTCTGCAAGAAGGGAAAGCTCAGTCCCCGATATGTCGGTCCCTTCAAGATTCTCATTCTATTCGGCAAGGTAGCTTATGAGGTTGAATTTCCTTCAGATCTAGCCTCAGTTCATCCAGTTTTCCATGTCTCTTTTCTTAAGAAGTGAATTGGTGACCAAGCAATTGTAGTCCTTATTCAGAGCATAGATGTTCAGAACGACCTCTTTTATAAAGAGATTCTAGTCGAAATCCTAGACTATCAGACTCATAGACTGAGGAACAAAGAAGTCTCTCTTGTCAAATTTATTTGGTGAAATTAGTCCGCTGAGAGAGATACATGGGAAGCAGAAGTAGACATGCGTACCAAGTACCGTAACCTCTTCTCTGCTAATTCAGACTCAGCCTAAGGTAACAACTTTTCTTAAGCCTTTTAATTTCATGTTCAGATTTCAATTACAACTTCGTGTCCAGTCTATGTTCAGAATTCCACTATAAAATTGGTATCAATCACCATTGTATATTCAACCATATGTTCATGCATCAGACATGCATTCTCCTTGTGAGAAACTCAGTTATCGAAAATCTCAGTCATGTTTTCATAAGTCAGTTCAGTCATTAAATCATGCATCAGATATGCATGCTGAATATGAATCTCAGAAATGTCAGTAATGTAGTCATGTTTCAGTTGTTTATGTCTAGTATGTACTTTATCTTATCGTTTCTCCCATCTCAATCAGTCTCATTCAAGGACGAATGTTCCCAAGGGGTTATATTGTAATACCCAATACTTTTACCTAGCTTAAATTCATTCCAAAAATGTCAAAGACTTTCTTTAAATATGAATCCACTTTTATTAATGTGGAATTTTCAAGATTTTCAATTTTTTTATTGTGCAGGAAATTGAATAAGCTTTCCATCAATACCAAATTCGTCTAAATCCGATAACCAGGTAGGAAGTTATGGCAATTTAAAGTTTTAGTCATAAAACACTGCCATTTTAGCCAGTGGCACGTCGCGCCATAAGACAAAATGACATTTTTCAATTTTTAGTAAAACTCCATGATTTCACCGCATCGCGGAGGGCTCCAAAATGCCAATTGTCAAATTCTAGTGAAGCTTCGAGATAGCGCCGCATCGCGCTAGGAGTCCAAGTCCAAAAATTTTTACAAAATTTTAAAAGACACGTCCAGGGTTAAATGGGTCTTTTCCCATGATTTTAGTTTAGCCTTAAACATGAAATTTAACCCTACATGACCTAAGGATATCGTTATTCACTCTATTTTCCCCCAATTTCTTTATACTCTCTCAAAGCCAAGAAACCCTAATCTTAAAAAATTAAGGATGAAGAATCTCTCCAAGGATCTTTATAGAGTTACATTCTAAGGTATGTCATATGTTGATTCATGGGTATCTTTCACCCAGAAAGCTTAAGAATCTCTTTTTAAAATTCAAGATTTGTATATTTATGAATTTTCATGATTTTATTGAATTGAAACGTGATGTTCATGTTGTTGTTTGGTTTCATCCATGTTATAGACTATTAATTACAAGAATTGATCCTATTATGTGATGAATTATGCGATGTTCATGATAAACCCTTAAAAATATAAATTGATTGATTATCCATGATTCTTAGATGTGTTGATGATTGTATTACCAAAGCATGCTCCCGATGTGTTTGATTAAATGCCTATGTGAAGGTAAAGTGCCATACTAGTATAATAATATGAAATCCCCATTCATATACAAGTTCATGCATGTCAAGTGTTTGATTAAATGTCATAGTCAATGAATTATGGATATATGTGTAGCCATTGTGGTGCTTTAGAACTTGTATTTCATGAGATTCCCAATTTATTGTATTATGGATTGGCGATATTGGTCACGTATTCTAGAAATTCAAGTTTTGTCAGCTCCTTTCCATTGAGTCCTGGGGTACTTGTACTCGAAAAATATACTTGTGTGCCTAGAGTCAGTGACATGTTCTGATGATATCCTCAGTCAAGCCATGATCCCAAGAACTCAGTCAGTCATGTGACTCAGGAAAGCTCAGTAATTCAGTAATCTCAGTAGTATTCTGTCAGTTAACGGAACTCCATGAATTTAGTGTAGTCCAGTTTAGTTAATCATGTTCAGTGTCTATTCAGATGGGAGTAGGAATTAGCACCGAGTGAACCCAAGGATGGGAACACACACTGTCAGATGAGGGTGTGATTCTTAGAAGTCATCCTTGCATTCCAGAACTATGTAGCCAGCATAGGTTGAAACATCAACCCTATCAGATGAGGGTTGATTAGGTGGATAAGAATTGTTAGATGAGGGTCCCACCATTCTCTTTTGCGGACACTGTCAGATGAGGGTCACCCACAACTTGTCCTTATCTGTGGAGGGCATTAACATCCTTCCAATCAGGGCTCATATTGGACCCCAACTCAGCTATTATGGCACTTGTTGGTTAGATACTACTTTTCATAGTTTTAGTTACAGAATTCAGGACTGTCAGATACAGTCAACTTAGAATAGTACGGAACTTAGCTAGTTCTATCAGAACCTGGACTGTCAAATATAGTCGCTCAGTATCAATTATTTTAGTTATACAGTTATTAGTATCTCATGTTCCAGTACTCATACTTAGTAATCATGTTATCACGAACTTAGTTACAGTTATTATGTATTCATGCATGTAATCTCACGTTTATGTTGTCCAGCCAGTTATTATAGTTCATGCATATGAACTCTTTGCATTCATCTTGCCTTCCATGCATACCAGTATATTCAAAGTACTGATACATTTACGCTATGGTGTTTTATACCATAGGTTCAGAAACACAAGCTCCAGAGCATCAGTAGCATTCATGTCTCAGCAGTCAGAGAAAGCAGTGAGTCCTCATCTTTCGAGGACATGACCATTTCTTTGTTATCTCATTAATTAATTTATTGGTTGGAGTTAGTTGGGGACATGTACCATCAAATCCTTATTCAGATAGTTAGAGGATTTTCAGACTATCATGGTTAGACAATTTATTTTAGTTGTTTTGGGTATTCCATACCCTATTCAAATGTTATGTTTTTATCAGTTACGTATCAATTTTGAACCCATGGCATGTTTCAGCCTACTATTTCTGCATTTATACAGTGTATCATCTAGAATATAGGTACAAAAATCAGTCATGGGTTAGCTTGTGGTCCTTTGGGGTCATGAGCACCGTATAGCATTCTAAGTACGAAATTCGGGGCGTTACAATTAATTTGGGATACCACTACTTTATAGTCAAATTCCTTAAAGAGGAAAATATGCAATAAGCCCTTAAGAGGGGTCTATAGTATATTAATGTCTCCTTCTTATCAGTTAAGAAATATCAACCAAATATTTTCGCCTCTAAGGCAATTAAAAACCACTCCAATATTTGGATATGGCTACCTGAACTCCTTACTGAGTATTGCGATCACTCAATTCTATCAAGGATCGGGAGTAAATTGGGGAAATTAGTCAAAAAGGACATTTGCATCTCTACTACACTAAGGGGGCTCTACACACATCTTTGTATTGAAGTACCCCTAGAATTTCGAGTCAAAATACAATTCCTTATTAGACATTTAAAGTAGTAGATCATATATGAGCTAGTTGATATATTATGCAAATCATGTGGTATGATTGGTCATACGCTTCTCTACTGCCCAAATAAACAACACCCTCAAGGGGGTTAAGTGCACAACAAGATCCTTCAAACCCCATACTAGTCACTTCACATCTATCACAACTATCTGAAAAGAAGGAGGAATGGAAAACAGTTACATTTACTAAGAAAAAAAAGGTGCCAAAATTGCAAAATCTGTAATACCCCAAATCTTTCAATCTCTAGACCTCTTAAAGATAGGCCATGAAGTTAGGTTTCCAACTCTTTAAGACTAGTCTTAATCAATGTTGTGACAAGAAGTTACAGAAGATTTTCCTTAATGGCCTGATTCACTGTTATGACTACTACTTAAGGTAATGAATCGTAACCACTCATAATGAGTCATCACAAGTGTGTCGTAGTCACTCCAGTGGATCCCTCAGTTGTAGCCATGTAACTATGACTCCTCAATATGACCCATAAATAGTTTCTACGATTCGTATGAAAGGATTCGTAGTCATAACAGTATGTAAGCCAAAAATTTAATTGAGTGGTTACGAGTCCAGCATACGACTCGTATCTAGATATTATGAGTCATTATGAAGGCTCGTAGCCTAACCAGTAAAGCATCCTATTATTTTGGTAGTTTCACAAGTGACTTATACATATATTAAGACCCCAAATATTTCCTATCTTATACACAAGTCGAAACATTCCTTAGCGATTAAATTCTTGTGAAGAATATAACTATAGTCATCTTCAAATGAGCATAAATTTTCTTATTTTTATAATTTTTGAGCTAGAGACCTACAACAGATATATAATTAGATTATTTTTCCAATGATACAAATTTTTCCTTAATCCAATATCGGGGTGAAAGGTTATGGCCAAATTACTAAAACACTATCAAAGTTGCCCAGTCTAGAACTCGTAATGTCTCATTATAGGTTGTTAGGAGGGAGTCATAGTCTGGGAAGTAGAGGCTGAAATTAGGCTTTAAACCATGACTCAAGTCACTAATCATGGCTTGACCCTATGAGTCATGAACTAGGTCATTGGGACTGCTTCCAGACGACTTTTAGATAATTTTGAAGGAGTTTTTGGTCTATTCCCACCATTTTAACCCCAAAACTATGTTGTTTTACCCTCCAAACAACAGTTATCAAGCGTACATATTACCCCAACATACCATAACTCAGTAATCATCCATTACATAGTAAAAAAAGGGGATTCCTTTCTCCCCAAAGCCAGCTAGGGTTCTTCAAGTTCACGTTCAATCCCAAGAAATTTATCCAAGACTTCTACATTCAAGTATGTGGGGTATTCATCAATGGGTTCGTTTCACCCATTAAGCTCAAAAATTCCCCTTTTAATTGAAGTATGAAGTTTTTCCTCTTTTATGAAATTATCCATGTTAATTATGAACTTAATCCTTTATTTTCTTAGTAACTTGAACTCAAGCCATGTCAACATGTGTTTCCATATAAATTATGTTATTTTATGTTATGAATTTCAATTACCCATGTCATATTCCATTGGTTTCATGTTAAATGATCACGTTACAAATCATACCATGCGAACATATTGTTCTCCCAAGTTTAAAATATCCCATACTCAAATTCATGGATTTCATTAGTTTAGTGAATTGCATTATGTTTTAGGTCTTTGAATCATAAATTTCCTTACCGTGCTTTAAATAATGTAATTGTATTTAAATATCACTCGGTGTTGGAGGGTTATGAACACCCAATACCTATGTGTTTTTGTATGATTCCATTTTCAAGAAATAAGGCAATCAGATCATGATTTTATTATCATATGCAAAATACCTTATTCATGTTGAGCACTTATCTATATAGTACCATAGCATGTTAAATGAATAATAATTCCAGTGTCATTTATATGGAAGCAACACTTAGCACCAAGTGAACCCAGGGATGACAGATCCCCCGTTAGTTAGGTATGAGTTGTTAGTAGTAGTCCCTAAGTTCCAAATCTATGGCACTACTATAGATTATGAGGGATCCTCCATCAGTTAGGCATGACAATGTCGTCCTTTGGGACACCAGCCTTGTAGATCCACATCGTCAGTCATGTATTGGTACCCTTGGCAAGGTACCAGCACCTTTCTAACTGGGTTACAGGTTGGACCCCGATAGCTCAGATTAGGGCATACGGTTATAGTTATCTTCCACAGTGTCAGTTTAATATTCAGACTACATAAGCTTAGGTTTGCATGACCAAGTGTTCAGTCTATCAGTTATTCAATTTTACAGATAATTTAAACACATGCTTTATTTGGTCTTGTATTCATTTTACATATTCATGCATTCATGCTTAGTATTCATACATGATCCTCAATATGGTTTTATAGCCTATTGAACTTTAACTTGAGATTTACATATAGTACTTATGTTTCTACCACTTCCTAACTTATAAAAATATTTTCATCTCATGATTTAGAAATTTTACTATGTCTTACAGCTTTTACGTATAACTATGATTTAAATGCATATTTCATCAAATAGTTTGTGTCCTCAACTTTAAAGTATTTTTAAGTATTTACATGATTAGTGCATGCTTTACGTACTTAGTACATTCCAAAGTACTGACCATATTTATGTGTTTCTAGTCACATTTCTTCATAATGTAGGTACCAGATGTAGCCCGTATACCAGGGCTTAAAAGTTCTCAGCATTCCGTTAGCAGGTGATGAGTTTTCTTATTTCAGGGACTTGAGTCAGTTGTAGTTCTTGTATTTTATTTCCATTATTCTTATATATTGATTAGGGATAGTTGAGGGTCGCATCCCGACCACTTATAGCCAGTATAGTAGAGGCTTCATAGATGGTCAGTCAGAGTCAGTATTTGTAATTTAAGTTTCTCTCTTTGTCAAATTTTAGTGTTGTAAACTAAGATCATTTATGTATTGAAATAACTTATCTCATGTTAATTGTGCTTTCGTTCAGTTATTTGGCATTTATATAATTTTAAATTGGTTGCTCAAGTATCATGCTGGTACATGGGTTAGCTTGAGATCATTTGTGTTTCTAAGTACCGTGTTACGACCAGAGGGTAGTCACGAGTCATGATAAATTGTGACACGGTGAGTACATACACAAGTTATGCCACACTAACCCATGTACTAGCATGATACTTGAGCAACCAATTTAAAATGTATATAAATGTAAAATAACTGAATGGAAGCATAATAAACATGAGATAAGTTGTTTCAATGCATAAATGGTCAAAGTTTACAACACTAAAATTTGAGACAAAGAGAAACTTAAATCACAAATACTGACTCTGAGTCACCATCTATGAAGCCTCTACTATACTGGCTATAGGTAATCGGGATGTAACCCCCAACTATCCCTAATCAATACATAAGAATAACTAAAATAAAATAAAGGAACTACAACTAACTCAAGTCCCTGAAATAAAAGAACTCATCACCTGCTGGCTGAATGCTGAGAATTGTTTGAAAAACCTAGTGTGTTGGCTACATCTAGTACCTACATTAGGATGGAATGTAGCCACAAATACATATATGTGGTCAGTACTTTAAAATGTACTGAGTATGTAAGACATGCACTAATCATGAAAATACTTAAAAATGCTTTAAATCCAAGGACATAAACTATTTGCTAAAATATGGATTTAAATCATGGTTATACGTAAAAGTTGTAAGACATAGTAAAATTTCTAAATCATGAGCTGAACACATTTCTTTAAGCTGGAAAGTGGTCGAAACATAAGTGCCATAGGTAAATCTCAAGTTAAAGATAAATAGGCTATAAAACCATACTGAGTATCAAGTATGAATATTGAGCATGAATATGTAAAACGAATGCAACACCAAGTAAAGCATGTGCTGAAATAATCTATAAAATTGAATAATTGAATAATTGAACATTTGTTCATGCAAACCTGAGTTGATGTGGTCTGAATACAGAACTGAGACTATAGGAGCTAACTACATCTGGCATACCCTAATTTGAGCTATCAGGGTCTAACCTGTAACCCAATTGGAAGGGCACTAGTACCTTGCCAGGGGTACCAACACATAACTGACGATGTGGATCCATAAGGCTGATGTCCCTAAGAACGAGGGTGCCATGCCTAACTGACAGGGGACCCCTCATAATCTATGGTGGTTCCATAGGTCTAGAACTTAGGGACTGCTACTAATGACTCATGTCTAACTGACGGGGGAGATGACATCCCTACGTTCACTCAGTGCTAAGTGTTACCCCAAACCGAATAACACTAGTATTATTATTCATTTAACATGATATAGTACTATACTGATAAATGTTCAGCATGAATATAGTAATCTGTATATGATAATAAAATCATGGTCTGACTGCTTTGTTTCTTTAAAATGGAATCATGTAAAAACACATAGGTATCAGGTATTCATAACCCTCCAGAACTGAGTGATACTTAAATACAATAACATTATTTAAAACACTATAAGGAAATTCATGATTCAAAGACCCAAAACATAATGTAATTCACTAAACTGATGAAATCCATGAATTTGAATATGAGATATATTAAACTTGGAATGACAACATAGTATGATTCATAATTTTATAATTTAAGATGAAACTAATGGAGTATGACATGGGTAATTAAAATTCATAACATGAAATAACCTAATTTACATGGAAACACATGTTGACATGGCTTAAGTTCAAGTTACTAACAAAATCAAGATTAAGTTCATAATTAACACGGATAATTTCATAAATAAGGGAAAATTTCATACTTCACTTAAAAAGGGGATTTTGGGGCTCCATGGGTTGAAGGAACTTATTGATGTATACCCCACATACCTAAATGTAGAAACCTTGGTTAAATTTCTTGGGATTGAAGTTGAACTTAAAGAGCCCTAGTTGGCTTTCGGAAGAAAGGAATCACCTTTTTTCTATATTATGGATGATTTCTGAGTTATGATAGGTTAGAGCAATATTTACGCTTGATAATTGTTGTTTGGAGGGTGAAACCACGTAGTTTTTGGGTTAAAAGAGTGGGAAAAGACCAAAAAACCCCTTTGGAATTATTTAGCAGTAGTCTTGAAGTAGTCCTAATAACTTAGGTCATGGATCGTAGGGTCAGGCTACGAGTTATGACTTGAGTAGTAGTCAGAAGCCCAACTTCATCCTCTACTTCCCAAACAAAGACTCCCTCCTAACAACCCATAATGAGACATTACGAGTCCTAGTCTGGGCAACTTTGCTAGTGCCTCAGTAATTTGGCCATAACTTTTCACCTTGATATCGGATTAATGTAAAATTGGTATAGTTGGAAAAATAATTCAACTATCTATCTGTTGGTGGGTCTTAGTTCAAAAATTCTTAGTATAATAAAAGTTATGCTCATTTAAACATGAATCTATTTATATTCTAACAAGAATTTAATCGCTAAGGAATATTTTGACTTGTTTATAAGCTTGGAACTATTTGCGGTCTTAATATATATCTAATCACTTGTACAACTACCATAAAATGAGACTTGATTCTTGGATCCTTTATTGGTCAAGCTACGAGTCTTTATAATGACTCATAATGTCTGGATACGAGTCATATGTTGGACTCATAACCACTCGATTAAATTTTTGGTTACATACTGTTGTGACTACGAATCCTTTTATACGAATCGTAGACACTAATTACGGCTCATATTAAGTAGTCGTAGTTATTTGGATACAACTAAGGGATCCACCAGAGTGACTATGAATCAGTCGTGATAACTTATCATAAGTTTTTATAACTCATTATCTTGAGTCGTAGTCATAACAGTGAATCACGCCATTAAGGGAAATCTTTCGTAACTTTTTTCCACGACATCAGATTAAGACAAGGCTTAAAGAATTGGAAACCTAACTTCACGGCCTATCTTTTAAGAGGTCTAGAGCTTGAAAGATTTGGGGTATTATAATATCTCCTTCTTGGGATCATTCATCCTCGAATGAAGACTGACTTGGCTGAAAGAATAAAAAAAGAGTCATAATCCCTAATATGAAATTCTGAGAGCTGAATATATACATGATTACTAAATTTCCAACTAAATTTAACTAGCTTGAAAATTTGAGAACTCACTAGTACTATCTAGTTGAATTCTGAAGTTAGCTATTGAAGTTGTATGGAATAATAATATTCATGAGATGAGAGCTTTGAAAACACATAGGATATTCAATCTGTGGTTTACACTAGTATTATGGTGTAATGTGTAGAACTTTTTGACTTTGAATTAAGCTTGAACATTGAAAGAGAATTAAGGATTGTTCCACAATGCTATACGCAACCCAATGACCATCAACAAGCAAGTGGAGAAGGTATATATGTTAAAATCTTAAATGTCGGCACAAGTAAGTATATAGAAAATAAAGTCTTTAAATACATTGGGAAAAATTGACAACAACCCCATATTGATTATACAATGAACAAGCTGTGTCCTTTATCATTACTTTTAAGATTGTATTAACCTAATTTTGTCCCTCCTAAAAGCTGAATTTTACCATTTACCCCATCTTACTATGCACCCTCAATCATGTGATAAGTTTCACATGAGAAAACAACAAATTCATAACCATTTTTGACAACTCACTTTAACAAATTTCACCTCATCCTAAACACCTCACAACCCATACCCTATCCTATGTACCCCTACCCCTAACCCTTTCTTCACATTTTTAGGCCTTATAATAGAATACATATAAAAACTCACCCAGAAAGTGAAAGGGAGAAAAAATAATATACCATTTTCTTACTCATTTTTATTCCATCAATGGAGGACCATACACACACACCCCCATAATACAATTCAGACACAACATTATACACAAAAAAATAAATACACTCACACGCATATTCGATCGAAAATCGAGAGAGGAATTGAGGTAAAAATTAAAGAGAGTCAGAGAAAACAGAGAGATGGTCAGATTTCGGTGAACGAAGAGAGTGAGAAATGAGGTTGGTCCAGATTTTTTTATGAATTTCTCATCAAAATCAATTACCCCCACCGAAATTAGCCACTCTTACTGGAAACAACCTATCTCATGTCTAAACCCATTAGAAAATTCCAAAACCAACCCTCTCCAGCAAAATCCAATCGAAATACAACCACCTCCTCCATTAATTCTATTCGAACCTCACTGAAAAACTCACCGTCACCACAAAACTAAGTTGAAATGAATAGGGAAGGACGATTTTATCCGATAAAATTCTCGCCGAAATTGCCATATCCACCGAGAAACTCACCATCGCCTAAACTTGACCAAAATAGTACAAACCCATTGGGAAGTCAGCAACATAGTCATAGCTAGTCTACGAAAACAAAGCTAGTCCGGTAAAAGTTTGATTTGAAACCCATTTAGGATAAATAAGTGGCGGGTTGTCGTTATTTCAAGATTTTTGCTCTAGTTTGGTGATTAAACCAAGTTCAGGATAAAGTTTTCTCTAGTTTGGGTCCGGTTTTAGGTCCGACGGCATTGAATCAAGTAATCTGATTTGATCAAAGTAAAATCATCGATTGAGGTCTAATTCTTTAACTCTATTCTTCTCCTATTTTATCTTAATGTGATGTATTGATGTTATGATTATTGTGTGTATGTGTTTA
The DNA here is from genome assembly GCF_002878395.1 of Capsicum annuum. NCBI lineage: Eukaryota > Viridiplantae > Streptophyta > Magnoliopsida > Solanales > Solanaceae > Capsicum > Capsicum annuum. The sequence goes on from NC_061118.1 coordinate 121,333,368, forward strand.
GCTATTGAATTTGGACGTTTGTAAGATTGACAAAAGAAATTAAGTTGATAGTCTGATGAATCTGTTAATCATTGATTGAGCATAAAATTGGGGGTGGATATTGAAAAATCAATAAAAGGAGAATATTGATTAGTTTGATTCATTGATGATTATTTAATTTGAATGAACACTGATTATGTTGAATTCAGTATTTTCAAGTTTTAGACCAAGAATCGATAGGCAAATCTTAGATCGGGTAGGCAAAATTTAGGGGATGATAAATTATTAAATGTTTGAAATATTGTTGAATGGTTTTGGTCTTCTTGCATTTAAAATAATATATTTATTTAGCCGGGAAATGCCCCGAGGTCATTTGTATTTATTTATAGGGGAATGCCCTGAAGTATCTTGTACTTGGAGAACATTCGTGTGAAAACTTGAGGCGTCAGGTAGAGCATAGTCTAGGATTAGTTTAGAATAGGATTTATATTTCAGCATTTTTATATTTTGGGACTGTAATAAATTGGACTGAACATTATTTTTTAGATTTTTGTTTGTTTGATTGTTTGTTTTCTTGTTGTGTGTTTTGTTTGATTTATACATTCCATGGTGTCTACTTGCAGATATACTCCATGAAGAGACCGTGGTCAAAACCATGGGATTGAGTGATGCCTAGCACCTTCCCCTCGATCAGCAGATTTCCTTAATTGGAATCTCTGTTCGTAGATCAGTTTTTATAGTCAAGTCGTTTTGAAAAAGGATTTGAAAAGGTGACTTGACACACCCAATTTATTCCAAGTAGTGACTCTGAGTTTAAATGTAAAAGAATTCTTTTCAAAATAAACTTTATCTTTTATCACTTAATAATAAAAACCTTTTAAAAACTTAAAATTAATCTTTTGGTAAAAAATGGGTGTGACAGCTCTGGCGACTCCATTGGGGACTTTTCAGAATTTAAGCTTATATTTTTGAGTTTTATCAGCTTAGTTTGACACTATATGTATATAGACATTTGTTTGTGTTTTTGTTTAATCATTGTTGAGTGCCTACATGCTACGTGTTTACAGTTTTTCTATTATGTGTTACCGCTCTATATCTCGAATCATGTGCATTACCCCAAGTCATTCTTTCACAATAAGTCTCGGAGTATACATCGTGTACACGAACTCTATTTGAGTCACCCTTATTTTAGGAGGGGGAGCCGTCAGTTGTATGGAGTAGGTGGAAAGCAATCATAGACTATCGACCATATTCTCCCTCAAATGGCCTTGTTAGTGGACCACATCCTAGGTCAGCATTTAGGTCATGCTTATCTGCATCATATTAGGACATAGCAGGATCCACTTAGTCCTTTGTAAGATACTTATTCCATATTTGAGGGTAACAGGATCATTTGACAGACTTATTTAGGGAAAACATGTGCTAGAGTTAAAGGAAAGTGTGTTGCCAAAGAAAGGTTGAAAAAAAGTGAGTAAAAAAAGGAGTTTCGTAGTTTTTTTTAAGTTCTTTACGGTTTTTGTTTTTTACAATTCAAAAATTCTAAAAGATTTTTACCCCTTCCACTCATTTTCTAAAAAAAACACAAAAACATAAAAAAAAAATTCTTTTGTTCTCTTTAGCACGCATTCATAATTTGAAAATTTTAAAAAATATCAATAGGAGCTTTTCATAATAGAAAAATTCAGAAAAAAATGGTAGAAGTTTTGTACATTTCATATAAAGAAAATACAAAAAAAAAACTCTTTCATAGATGTTGGTACCATTTTTATGTTAAGTGTCAAATTGAAAAACTCAAAAAAGATTTTATTGAGGTTTTTCATTGTCTATTTGGGAAGTGTCTCTCAAGTCGAGTTCATTCTATTAGTTATTGTTTAATTGTCCAATCTGGATGAACTACGCACGCCTGATTCTCCTCTTTCGGGAGTGAGATACGTAGGCAGCCCTTTTAGGGTTCGGTGATTTTGTTTAAAAAAATATAAAAAAAGGTTTACTTCACTCTCATTTAGAGTAGATTTCATATACATCTTTAAAAGAAAACTACAAAATAAAATTTTTTAATAGTTCCAAATTTCATTTTCATATGAAGTTCAAAATTGAAAACTTAAAAAGATTTTTCTTTGGTAATCATAGGTTTTATTTTGTATAGGAAGTTGAAAAATTCAAAAAGATTTTCTTCAATTCTTTTGACAATTTTTTACTTTCTCTTCTTCTTAAAGTTTCAAGAAAAAGAAAAGAAAAAAGAAAGAGAGTTTGACTGGCTATGTGGTGCCAAAATTTCACAAACTACACACACCTGATTCCCTCTTTTGGGAGTGAGATACGTAGGTGCCCTTCTTAGGTTCGGTGATCTTTTCAAAAGAAACAAATAAAGATTTTGAGAAAATATTAAACTCTAATACATTTGTTATCTCTTGTTCAGTTAGTTTAAGGTAGTTGGTTTGTGATGTTTCGGCTGGTCCTCCATGCTGCACCAAGTCAAAGAGAAAGTTATGGCCAACAAGGATACTGAGGCTGTGGTCACTAATCAGATAGGGAGTTTGGAGAATGAGAATTTAGATGCTAATGAAGAGATTTGGAAATTAAGGCAACAAATGATAGAAATGTATTGAGCTTGGGCTAGTGGGTTGCTGCCTCCTCCATTTCCCATTGATAATCTAGAATATACTTCTACGTTGCCTTTAGTGTCACATGCACAGTTCTCTATTTTTATTGACACGCTACAACATGCATTAGGATCTACTTCGGGGAAACAATATCCAAACACTTTCAATATTTGTTTCTTCAATCCTCAACACAAAGCCACCATATACTTTGCTCCACATGTTGTTTATGTTTTTGCAGCGCCACCCCCACCTGAAGCTACTGCTTTTAATGTCCATCCAATGGTCGTGATTCCTCACTCTGCAAGTTAGATTGTATTGAATAGTTTTGGTTATCAATATTATGCTTTTGAGCCCACAGTTAATTTGATTGGTCTTTCTGGCTACACTCATCTACCTGAATTTGCTCTTAACACTGAGAAGCCTGTTATGACAGAAGAACAAGAGGAAATAACTAAAAAATTGAGAAGTATAGAATTGGCTGTGAAGAACTTCCAATGACCCGAGGGTTACAAAAGTATCTCATATAAAGATCTGTGCATGTTTCCAGGAATTAATCTCCCTGTTGGTTTTAAAATGCTGAAGTTTGAGAAATATGAAAGGCACGGTGATCCAGTGGCACATTTGAGGCATTATTGTAACCAACTAAGGGGTGCTGGTGGGAAGGAAGAATTACTCATGGCTTATATCAGTGAGAGTATTTTAGGTCTAGCTTCGGAATGGTTTGTTGACCAAGACATCAACACGTGGAATAGTTGGGATGACTTGGCTAATGTATTCGTGCAACAATTCCAATATAATGTGGAGTTAATTCCTGATTAAAAATCCCTAACTAATATGAAGAAGAAGAAGAATAGTGAAAGTTTCAGATATTATGCAATTAGGTGGTGTGAATAAGATTCTAGGGTGAAACCATGAATGAAATAAAGTAAGATAGTGGAGGTGTTCATTCAAGTACAGGATAAAACATATTATCAAAACTTTTTACTTGCATTGGGCAATCCATTTATTAAGGTCCTTGATAACGCTCAACTTACACATTAATTTGACTGGAAGGCGGTTATCATCGATATATTTACCCAACTTTGGAGTTGGGGTCGAATCCATGAGGAACAATGTGAGTGGCGATCAAACTAATTTGAAATGATAGTTACAAGTTAAATTCAAACAAATAGCACAAAAATAAAAAATGGGGGAGGTGAGTTCCTACACTAATATTTCTTTTTGGGATTTTCTAGTGTAAATTTGGGGTTACAAATAATTGGAATTTTTGCAATTATGCATAGATCTTGGGATTTTGCATTACTGAGTGATATGTGGGAGTTAGTCATAAACATTGATTTAGTAAGTCAAATATGGGTAGGCTTGGTTATAGATTTTGATGCTAGTCTTTCAACAAAACACCAAACTTTCACCCATTGATCCTTTTGAATTCCTAATGGATGTGATCAACAATTAGCAACCACAAGGCATCCCTATTTCTGGGATGACACTCAAGGCATAGTCCACCTCACTTTCACCCTTATTTCTAAAATTGTAAAAATTTAGCAAACTATACACATAATTATCTATCATTGCTTTGGTCCCCTATCCCTCTTTTAAGGATGATATGGATTCCTAAAGTTCACCCAAAATCCTTCTTTTGAAGATGTTATTGAACTTTCTAGAGCTTGGAGCTTTCACTCATCAAACCCATGTAGGTATTTGGAGCTTTTACCCTTCAAATCTCAACCAAAATAGCTTAGCAATAATAGAACCCATAAACATGAACTACTAAATAGTCCAAAAAATCACAACCCACTCACACTTTAATCCCTATTCTCACATAATCCCAAGAGGGATATTTAGATACACATAAGATAAACAAGCATAGATATACCCATAATCTCCATTGAATCAAATTTGTAGAAGATCTAAGTAAATGTTACTTCAAACTTGGTTCTCCAACAATATCAACAATGAAGTGAGCAAATCTTCCACTTAGAAAGTCTTCAATATATTTTCACCCAAAATTTACAAAATATTTTATTCTCCAAAAATGAAGGCTACAAAGTCTCAAGCCAAAACCTAGAAAATTGGGGAATAAGGAATGTGATGAATTAACGATACATGAAATTAAGGCTTGAGTCATTTTGTTCCAATTGGAATCTGCACGTGCAATTACAGATTTTCCCTTGGGATGAACATTTTTACCAAGTCACGATCGCGCAGGTCAGGATGCGATCACATCTACACAACCGCGATAACTTTTGCGGTCGCGGTTGCTTAACTATCTTGACTGACCGCGGTAACTGAGGCTATTTCATTGCATATCTTCAACTAGATTCTTTTTGCTACCTTTTGATCTTTTTATTCTCCAATCTACATCTCTTTGTCTTTTTAACTCCTATACCTAGAAAGAGTGGATATTAGCGCATTAAATAACAATTATGTCTCATCTACTCATTCAAAATAAGGTAATGTGCATTAATAATGAGTGTGAATGAGTGGTAAAATCATCACTAATCAACACCCCCAACTTAAAGTATTTTCTTGTCCTCAAGAAACACTATCTTTTACCATGAGACAATCATTTATGCCCAAATTCCATGCCTTAAGGGCCATAATGACTTCAACTTGAATCACAACCACAAGTAGCTTCTTGCATATATGCTAGACTAATTTCAAAGCAGCCCTCATTATAAAATGCATTACTCAAAGAATGCATAAGACTTTAAAGAGCAATCAAACAACAAAGACCGATACAATAAAAGTGGCTCATCTTTGACTAGAACTAACCTACACTCCATTTTCCTGATTGTTCGGGAGATGACAAAGATCATACACCTTAACTTGTTTACACGTTGTCCTCTCAAGAAAGAGAATTTCTACATACCACACAACCAAATAGAAAATAAGGAAATTTAAGTGCAATAACTATCTCTGTCACAAAAGAAATCTCGATGCAATAGGTGTATTCCATAGGCTTGCCCCTATTTTCAATCACCACTACACAAGAAAGTAACTGGTTGGAGATCTCAAAGGACTTTCTAAGCTTGTAGCGTAGGTTCAGGGTAGGGTAGAATATCATTTAGTGAACTTGGTTACACCCAATCTTGAACATCTACATCACACTATACAGCACTCATCCTTTCGACTAAGGGTCACTCTTCTTTATTTTCTTTCTTTGTTCATGCCTACATTTCATTTACTTTGTTCACCACTTTCTTTTACTTCCATTTTCTTGCATTTTTGTGCATGTCATCCTTTTTTTGGGTCCTTTTCTTTTTCTAAACATTTGCTTTCAACACTTAGGTGCATTTGACATTTTTACTAATACTTTGTGACCCTAAACTTAATTTCATCAATTCTTACCACCCCTAACTTAGGCTTTTAGCCTTAAGTTGCATTTTCAATTTCAAGGAGGGTATGGTTCAAAAGAAGGATAAAAAGAAAGGTTCGCGGCTTGTAATGAGTTTGCCAAAGAAAGGTTTAAAGGCTAAAATTAGGTACTAGAGATTACAATTATGCATGGGTAGAATTTTTATGCTAGAGTGGGTTCAAAAATCACAAAGAGGGCCTAAGATCATTTCTCCAATCAAATATTATCAAAATTAGTTTTGAAAGACTTATGGGGCAAGTTCTGGATAACACAAGTATACATGAGATGAATGCAATATTCTCACCACACATGGCATGTAAAATTCGTTAAGGGAGCTTAAATGTCCCTCCCGATGGAAACAATCATGGAGTGTCTATTTCTTATCTACTAGTCAAAATCTATGAAGCCACAAAAAGAGAAAAAGTTTTGTTGCACATTCCTCACGTCCATGCCCTTGATTTTTCAAAATTCTGTTAATGGTGTCTAAAGTAATCCCAACTTTACAAAACAAAACAAAATACCATAAGTACTCAGACTCCCCTTGCATTCTTAACATATATGCTATGGGCACTCAAAATTCCCTTTCAACTATGTCTCATCAACTCATATGCAATGCTAGTCATGCATCACTAAGTTTCATAATAATATTTACAATACGTAATAGAAAACTAAAACTAAAATAAAAAAAACATGATAATCCATAAAACATGGGCACTATGAAGGTACCCAAGAATGTAGCATAAAAAACATAAGAAACAATAGCCACAACATCATCAAAAATAGTCATAAACAGAAATGTTTGGTACCACAACCTAATATTACATAAATCTAGGCCCACACCTTACTAAAAGGAATGCAGTGTCCTCACGGTACACGCATGAAGAAAATAGTAAAGGGGACTCTCTGTATCCACATCTTTAGATATATCCTCTTATTGACTCAGTATCATCAGCTGACCACTCTGCAGGTGCTTCATCCTCACTATCTAATCTCAGTGAAGGCATTGGTTGGTTTGGTTTAAGCACCTTGAAGATGCCTTTCACCCCTATCCAAATATTTTTGAAGAATTTATCCCTCTTTTTCTCCCTCTTCGCCATCTCATCATGTGAGTCTTTGAGGTCATTGTGAGATTAAGCTAGGGCTGAATAAGCTCTCTCCAGGCTGGCCACTATTTCATACTCTTCTTTTACTCTATTGTGTACTTGTCATAATCTGATTGTGCCCTATATGAATGACGAGCAGTGGAGGACTCTCCTGGTCCCTGAGACAGTCTAGACAAAAGCTCCTTAATCCCCAATCTCTAAATAGATATATCATCAAAGAAAGTGGATAAAGAGGGTCTGCAAGAGTCTGCGTCCTCATGGACTAATTTACATGAGTCTATCTTATTCTTTTTACTCTGAACTGGTGCACCTTCGCCTCTGAATTTGAGTGGGAAGATTAGGGTGCCAGGGCGCACCCAAGAGTCTATATCATAAATCTTCACTTTCGCCCTCCTACATGACCTAGTGATAAGAAAAGGAAGGAGAAGATGAGTACCTCCCTAGTGCTTGAAATACTGCCATTGGGAGAGAGCGATCTTACCTACATTCAAAGTAATAACAGATAAGATAAAAACTACAATATGAGCTCTCAGGTCTATAACAATAGTCATGTGTGTGCATGGTGAAACTCTACTATAGATGATATTCAGCCACAGCCTGTCTTAAGCCTTGAAGTCTTTCATCAAAATATCTCACTTTGTGGTGGCCCATGTGACTTCTTTTCCAGGGCATAAGACATCAACCATCCAAGTCCCTGGCTCACACCCCTTGGCACTAAACTCCCCCATGTCAGTGTTTGGAAATACGTATAGTGCATTAATCTTCTCCGCTCCAAAGTTGACTAATTTACCCCAAATTTTCATTACTGGGTCTTTGAGTGAGACCACAGAGAGGTTTGCATAGAATTAATGGACCCATTGTTCATTTTCTAAGTAGGGTTCCGGGGAAAAACATACCCACCAGGTTACAGTGAGCTTGGCATGAAAGTATAGAACTTTTCTTCCACCTCTTTCAAGGAGTAACTTTATGTTGTGGTTGTCTGCAAGATACTAGTGTTTGCATCCTGCAAACATAAACCTAATATCATTAAAATCTCCCATTTTTGTATAGTTTAGAACCTGTGAGCAAAACATCTTAGGCTAGTATTAGTACATACACCCGAAAATATGCCAGAACAAACACATAAGCTCATGGACAATGCTGTGGGAGGTTTTGTGGACATTAAAGGATGTGAAGAATTTTTACTTCTTGTCAAAGTGTGCTCTCAGGTATGGCAACAATGGACTTCTAACCTCGATCGTGGTGATGTAATCGCAGTCATCAAAATGCAATCGCGGTACCCGAGACCAATTTTGATAGGTTTTGCACATTGTTTGAAATTCAATTTTAATCATAATCCCTCATTCTAGCTAGGCATAGTAACATTGTAAGCAGTGAATTTTAGCCTAGACTGTGTAATCATAGCCCCAAATGTAAAGGAATTGATCAAGGAATTCAAAGGGGAATTTAATCGAATACATGGTGTGCACTTCAATCTAAGCCATTTAAGGCTTAATTTTGGGCACTCAAAACTTCCCCCATCATGTGCACATCAATTGCAACAACTACTCAAGGGGCAATTTTGAACTAAGAATGAATTTAGCAATTGAAATCACTAAGTTAGGCCTTTTCTACACTACAAGTTTTATATATACAATGGTATTCATATAAGGGAGGTGAGAACAATATACCTGATATCGAGATGCAAGTGAACTGGAATCATTGATGGATATACCATAAAAAGGCCAAAATTTAGAGAGAAATTAGAGAGAATTTGAGAGAGGAATTTAGAGTTGGGAATCGGATGGTCACTTTAAGTTAGTCAGACCGAGGTCACGATTTTATATCCATAATCATGATCATACATCTTTCGCGATTACAGTGATAAGAACCACGGTCGCGGTAACTAATACCAAACAACCGATTTTTCTGCTCAGACAAAATTTCCAATTCCATACATTCCTTTCCAAATTCAAAAAAAATTTCTCTTGGCACCCTAAAATTCTATGGACTATGCATGCACAAACAAGAATTTATTCTACTTTATAATGCATAAAAGGAAAGGATACGTGACACTTTTTATGGCATGATGGGTTGCCTCTCATCCAGTTCTTAGTTTAATATTGTAGCTTGACGGTTCCACTACTTCCTTTTAGGTCGCCACTTACAAGATTTGAATCTCCATCCCAACTTTTTCTCAATATGGAATAAGCGGTAGAGGAAAAGAAATTCAAATCTTCCAAGATGAAACTTGGAAGAGGTGGAAAAATAGAAAGAAATCTCCAATCTCGCCATTTTGAAGACTTGAATCTTTTACCCAACTTGTAACACCCCGTATTTTCCTAGAATAATCTAAGTCCCAATACATGAGTAATCATATATAAATTTTTAAAAATACTCATTATTTTTTAGTTTAGAGTCTGCCATTGTGTAGAAAATTGAATTAGTTTTCCAACGATATAAAATTTGCCTAAATCCGATAACCGGGTAAGAAGTTATGGCGATTTACAGTTTTAGTCATTAAACACTGTCATTTTAACCCTTAACGCATCACGTAGGAAGTGGAAATGACAATTGTCAATTTCTAGTATGACTCCGTGATTATGTCGCATCGCAGAGTAGGCTACTTTCCCAATTATCAATTTCCAGTAGGCCTCTATGATGTTGGTGCATCGCGGAGATGGACAAATTGGCATTCCAAAGGCTTACCGTGATAGCTCCATGTCGCGATGTTTCTAGGTCCCAATTGTCTATTTCCAGTGGCTTGGCACATAGTGGCGCATCGTGCCAAGGCCAAAAATTTAGATGGTCATTTTTCAGCTTAAATTTCAAATTCATTAAAGGGTGTTTGGGTCTTTTTTAAAATCCCTAAACTTGTCCTAAAACACAAAAATTAACCCCAATTGACCTAAATAATCATTCATTATTCAATTCCTCTCAAATTAAAGATCCTTTTTTTCCAAGAACAAGAAACCCTAGCTCTCAAATTCAAGACCAATCCTCGGAACTCACCAAGAACTTTAAGAAATCCATCCATTAAGTTATGTTAGATGTACATCCATGGATTTCGTTCATCCATGGAGTCCAAGTAACCTATTACAATTTCAAGTTTTGATCTTTTCAAGTTATTTGATTTTAAATTTTGATTTCATCTATGAATCTCCATGTACTGTTCATTTTGTACCATGTTACTATGAAATTATTGTTGTTATTCAATCCTCCATGTTTTAATATTATTATCTATTGAATTCAACCATGATTTAAAGCTATTATGATGAATTCATGCTATTCTTACAAGTTCTTTGACATTCCTATGATTGTTTTAAACTATGAACTACAAATGTTTGATAAAATGCCTACTAGAGTGATTTATTTAATAAGAGCCTTCATGTTTTGATCTCCAACTTTTAGTGTCATTTTACTATTATTGTTTTGAGTCTTGGGGGTATTGAATACCCAAAAACCAAAGATTTTTACTTAGTATCATTTTAGTATCTTCAGAATAACTTCAGATTATATTATGAGCATTATCAGAATAGTCAGTTAAACTCAGAACAGTTTAGTATTTCAGGGTCTTTCAGTTGGGAGTAGGATTTAGCACCGAGCGAGTGTAGGGATGGAGGCTTCCCCATAGATAGGCAGAGTCGCTAGTAGCAGTCACTAAACTCTAAAACTACATAGCCAACATAGGGCATGAGAAGTCACTCGTTAGATCAGACTTGACTATCTCACAGGGGTCACCCGTCAGTTCAGGCTTGACATCCTTAGTCCTTTGGACATTCTATCAGTTTAGTGGATCCACATAACCATCGTGAGTACCCGTGGAACGGTATTAACATCATTTCAACTGGAGTTATAGGTTGGACCCCGATTTACTCAATTTAGAGAATGTCAATTAGATGATACCTCCCATAGTCTCAGATATAGTCTCAATTACAGTCTTATTTCAGTTACGCAGTCTTAGAGTTGCTTGACTAAAGCGTACAAATATCAATATTTTTCAATGTTTTAGTTTATAGATTTTACTCTGTCCATGTTATATGCTTGTTCATGAATTCCCAGTGTCTACATATTTTCATGTATATTCAGTATTTACAGATTGTCATGCATACTCGGTATTATAGATTTTCCATATTTTTAGTATCTACAGATTCTATGTTCTCTACTCAGTACTTCATGTGTTACATGTATATTCAGTTAACTATTAGTTCTGTACATGAATCATGCATATCAGCCTTCCTCATTTAGCATTCCAGTATATTCAAAGTATTAATCGCATACCTTTCTTTACGCTGTAATGTATCATATCATAGGTTATGATGCTCAATCCCCGGCTTGCGATTAGACTTATTGGATCCTCAGCAGTAGCAGTGGTGAGTCCTTATACTTCGAGTACAGACTTACTTTATTTCATATCTCAGTTAGTAGTTAGTTGGGGCCTATCCCATCTACTCATATTCAGCTAGTTAGTTTTAGAGGCTTTTTAGATAATAGAGTCAGTTATTCAGTATTTGGATATTACAATTAGTTATCCAATTTATCATTATTTTGTAAAATTCATTTAGTTATTTTTATAGACTCATATTTCAATTATTAAAACCTTATGGCATGTCAGTATTCTTCCGCATTTATGGTCATGTTATCCAGTGCTCACAGAAGGTACCAGCTTATGGGTTAGCTTATGGTCCTTTGGGACTGTAAGCATCATGTGATGACTAGGGGTAGTATCGAGTCATTACAAACTTGGTATTAGAGCCTAAGGTTTTAAAGTGTCCTAGGAAGTTTAAAAGCCACGTCGAGTAGAGTCTTGTGCATGGGTGTGTAATGTGCTACACTTATGGGCGAGAGGCTACAAGGTGTTTAGGAAAAACTTTCCCTTCTTTTAGTAATCATGTCATGCCAGTGAGCATGAGCTCAAGTTAAACTCCCTTTCTCATCCATTTCTTTCTTTCATTTATAGAACATGCCTCTCTAGAAGAATAGAAGAAGAATAGGAAATCAGCCAGCCCTCATTCAGTCCAGGCAGATCCTCTGGACGATCACATCTCTCACTTAGAATTTAGAGCTGCGTCCACTACTCTAGCAAACTCTATAGCAGCACAGAATAAATGGCTAGCTTCTGTTCCAGCCAAGCAAGTGGCAAATACTGCTTCTAACAGAATTTGGGACTTCACCCGGATGAATCCTCCTTCTTTCATGGGATTCAAGTCTTAAGAGGATCCATAAGACTTCTTAGATATGGTTCAAAAGGTAATAGATTCTATAAGGGTGACATCTAGTTAGAGTGCTGAGTTTGCTACATATCAGTTGCAGGATGTAGCCCATACTTAGTATAAGCAGTGGAATATTAATAGGGGTATAGATACAAGGACTGTAGAATGGTAAGGTTTTGACATAGCTTTCTTAGACAGATTCTTCCCATTATAGTTGAGAGAGGTTAGAGTTCATTAACTTGAGATAGGGTGTGTGAGGGAGTATTCCCTCAAGTTTACTTAGTGAGCTAGATATGATCATCATGTGGTAGCTGGTAACAGGTCTAAGATGAGTAAGTTTGTGTCTAGAATATCTGATAGTGTGGTCAAGGAGTGTAGGAATGAAATACTAATTAGTGAGATGGACCTCTCTAGGCTGGTGGTCCATACTCAATAAATAGAGGAGTAGAAGATTGAAGAGAGAGGGAGATAAAATAAGAGGGCTAGGATGGGTAGTTTTAATTTCAATCAGCCAAAGTTAGAAGATGGTAAACATCCTTAGTTTTATCAGAGGTTTACAGCCTCAGCACCCTCTTCAAACAGTGCCTCAGTAAACAAATTCATAAATAAAAATAAGGATAGAGCACCAAGCTTTAAGTCCTAGGTCGGTGTTAGTGGTGCTCGTACAAATCCTCTATGTTAGAAATATAGCAGACACCATCAGGGTAAGTGTAAAGTGGGTAGTGATGTGTGATTTAGGTGTTGCAAACCAGGCCATCAGATTCAGGAGTGCCGAGTTATTGCTCAGAAAGGTAGGGATGTGCACCAATAGGGCTAGTCCCATCAATTGTCAGTTCTATTCGGTTGCTCAACTCAGTAAGGTGTCACTTCCAGTACCAGCAGTGGTTAGCATCCAAATAGATTATATGTTCTTTAGTCCTTCCAAGATCAAGAAAATTCTCCTGACATAGTTATTGGTACGTTATAGATCTTTCTCTTATATGTTTATACTTTACTAGAGATTGGATTGTTTTTTTTAACTTATATAGCCTTCAACTTTAGAGTCAGGCCCGAAACTCTAGCATAGCCCTTTTGAGTGTCTACCCTAGTAGGTGTTTCCATTGTAGCTAGACAGGTATACAGGAACTGTCCGATCACAATATTTCAGAAAAGTACCTCAGTTAATCTCATGAAGGTAGAGATGATGGATTTTGACATCATTGTCGGAATGGATTGGCTCCACTCATGCTATTCCCCAGTTGACTGTAGAAATAGAATACTTCATTTTCAATACCCAAATGAACTAGTCCTTGAATGGAGGGGTAGTACTACAACTCTTAGGGGACAATTTATCTCGTGCCTTAGAGCTAGAAAGATGATATCAAAGAGGTGTGTTTACCATCTTATGCGAGTCAAATTCTCTAACTCAAAATCATTAACCCTTGAGTCAGTTTCAGTATCCGGGAATTTCCAGATGTGTTCCTTAAAGATCTCCCTGGAGTTCCTCCCGAAAGGGAAATCAACTTTGGAATAAACCTTCTCCTATATACTCAGCCTATATCTATTTCGCCATATAGAATGGCTCTAGCTGAACTCAAAGAATTAAAAGAATAGTTGAATGATCTCTTAGATATGGGATTCATCAGACCCAGCATCTCCCCGTGAGGCGCATCTATTTTATTCGTGCGTAAGAAAGACGGTTCTCTCAAAATATGCATAGACTACCATCAGTTGAACAAAGTCACAATCAAGAATAAGTATCCACTTCCTAGAATCGATGACTTTTTTGATCAAATTTAGGGTGCCAGCTATTTTTCAAAGATAGACCTCAGATAGGCTATCATCAGCTCAGGGTCAGAGAATGTGACATTCCAAAAATAGCTTTTCGAACCTGGTATGGTCACTTTGAATTTCTAGTCATGTCCTTTACTCTTACCAATGCCCCAATAGATGAACCAAGTGTTCAAATAGTACTTGAACATGTTTGTCATAGTCTTCATTGATGAAATTCTCGTTTACTATCGTAGTGAAAATAATCATGCAGACCATCTCATAATAGTATTCCAAACTCTTAGAGCCCATCAGTTGTTTGCTAAATTCAGTAAGTCCGAATTCCGTCTAAGATTAGTAGGTTTACTTAGCCATATTATTTCCAGTGATGGAATTAGAGTTGATCCTCAAAATATCGAGGTGGTGATAAACTGTCCTAGACCCATCTCTCCATCAAATATTCAGAGTTACTTAGGTTTAGCTAGCTAATACAGTTGGTTTATTAAAGGGATTTATTTTATTGCATCCCCCATGTCTTGATTGACTCAGAATAAAGTTAAGTTTCAGTGGTCAGATTCATGCGAGAAGAGTTCTTAAGAGTTGAAGACTCAACTCACCTCAGTCCCAGTCTTAATTCTACTAGACAGTTCAAATAGTTTTGTTGTATATTGTAATGCATCTAGAGTAGGTTTGGGTTGCGTCCTTATGCATAGAGGTAAGGTCATAGCCTATGCCTCCAGATAGGTTAAGCCTCATGAGAAGAATTATCCAACTTATGATCTTGAGTTAGCAGCTATAGTGTTTGCCTTAAATATTTAGAGGCATTAATTTTATAGGGTGCATGTATATGTGTTCACAGATAACAAAACCTTCAGTATGTGTTCTCTTAGAAAAATTTGAATCTGCGTTAGAGAAGGCGGTTAGAATTATTGATGAATTATGACATAAGTGTTCTGTATCATCCGTGCAAGGACAATGTAGTGGCTGATGCTCTCAGTAGAGTGTCTATGGGCAGTGTTTCCCATGTTGAGGATGGTAAGTAGAAGTTAGCTCAGGAAGTTCATCAGCTTGCCCGACTAGAGTTCCGCTTAGTCGAATCAGTAAAGGGTAGTGTGTGGGTACAAAGTAGTGCCGGATCATCTCTAGTTTTTAAGGTGAAGGAAAAATGGGATAGAGATCCCAGTCTAGTTAAGTTGAAAAATAAGTCAGAGATCAAAAAGTAGAGATTTTCTCCCAATGAGGAGATGGTGTTTGCGTTGTCAGGGTAGATTGTGTGTGCCTGGTCTAGATGATTTGAGGCAACGAATTCTTGGAAAAGCGCATGGTGCATGTTACTCTATTTATCCAGGGGCCACTAAGATGTACTAAGTTTTATAAGAGATTTATTGGTGGAGTGGGATGAAGAGAGATATTGCAGAGTTTGTAGCTAAGTGCTCTATATCCCAGCAAGTTAAGATTGAGCATTAGAAACCTAGTGGGTCCATGCAGGAGTTCGGTATTACCATATAGAAATATAAGGAAGTGAACATGGACTTTATGACTGGTTTGCCGTGTACCCATCATTAGTATGATTCTATTTGGGTTATCGTAGACAGGATGATGAAATTAGCTCATTTCTTGCCAGTCTATACCTCTTATTAAGCCTAGGACTATGCCAAAATCTATCTCAGAGAGTTGGTTAGGTTGCATGGTGTTCCCTTAACTATAGTCTCAGATAGAATACCCAGTTTATCTCTCATTTCTAGAAAGCACTCCAAAAAGGTCTTGGTACCCAAGTCCACCTCAGTACAACCTTCCACCCTCAGACAGATGGTCAAGTAGAAAGGACAATTCAGACTCTTGAGGATATGCTGAGAGCATGCATAGTTGATTTTAAAGGTAGTTGGGATGACCACTTGCCTTTGATTGAATTTGCATACAATAATGGCTACCATTCTAGTATCCATATGGCTCCGTTTAAAGATCTCTATGGTAGGAAATGTATATCTCCAATTGTCTAGTTTGAAGTAGGTGAGACTACAGTAGTAAGGCCTGACTTAGTGTTTGATGTGTTAGAGAAGGTTCAGTCGATCAGAGAAAGGCTTAGGGCTTCCTAGAGCCGACAGAAGTCGTTTGTAGACGTGAGGAGAAAGGATCTCGAGTTTGATACAGGTGATTTCGTATTCTTGAAAATCTCTCCCATGAAAGGTGTGAGGAGATTCGACAAGAAAAGAAAACTCAGTCCCCGATATGTTGGTCCCTTTAGAATTATCAGTCCTTTCGGAAAGGTAGCTTACGAGCTTGGGTGGCCTTCAGATTTAGCCTTAATACACCCAGTGTTCCATGTCTCGTTGTTGAAAAAGTGTATTAGTGATCCAGCGGTAGTTGTTCCCTTAGAAAGTTCAGAGATTCAGAACAGTCTTTCCTTTGAGGAAGTTCCAGTCAAAATTCTTGACCATCCTGTTTGTAGACTAAGGAACAAAGAAGTTCCACTAGTTAAAGTTCTTTGGCAGAATCAGTCCATTGAGGGAGCCACTTGGGAAGTAGAGGCAGTTATGCGGACCAAGTACCCTCATCTTTTTTCCACAAATCCAGATTCAGTATAAGATACTAAAATTCTTAAGATTTCTCTCAATCATCCTCAATTTCAGTTGCATACCATGTTCATGTTATTCTTGCATTCATTAATCAGTTCAGTCATGTATTCCATGCATCAGATATGCATGTTCAGTATGTAATCTTAGTCTATCAGTTTCCTCAGCTTAACCAGTTTCATTCGAGGATGAATGATCCCAAGGGGGAGATATTGTAATTCTCCATAATTTCCTAGAATAATATAAGTCCCAATACGTGAGTATTCATATATAAATTTTTTGAAATACTCATCATTTTTTTAGTTTAGAGCCTGCCATTGTGTATGAAATTGAATTAGCTTTCCAACATATAAATTTGCCTAAATCCAATAAATGGGTAAGAAGTTATGGTGATTTGAAGTTTGAGTCGTTAAACACTGTTATTTTAACCCTTAGCGCGTCGTGTAGGAAGCCCAAACGACAATTATCAACTTGTAGTATGACTCCGCGATTATGGCGCATGGCGGAGTAAGCCAATTTCTCATTTGCCAATTTCTCGTTTGTCCATTTGTAGTGGGGCTCTTTGATGTTGGTGCATCGCGGAGGTGGCCAAATTGGCATTCCATAGGCTTACCGCGATAGCTCAGCATTGCTATGTTTGTCCAGGTCCAAATTATCCATTTCTAATGACTTGGTGTGATAGTGGCACATCGCGCCAAGGCCAAAAATCAGGATGGTCAGTTTTCAGCTTTTATTTTAAAATCGTTTAAGGGTATTTGGGTCTTTTTCCTTACCCCTAAACTCATCCTAAAACACGAAATTTGGCCCCAATTGACCTAAATAATAACAAGAAACCCTAGCTCTTAAATTCAAGACCAATCCTCAGGAACTCACCAAGAACTTCAAGAAATTCATCCATTAAGGTATGTTAGATGTTCATCCGAAGATTCCTTTCACCCATGGAGTCCAAGTAACCTATTAAAATTTCAAGTTTTGATCTTTTCAAGTTATTTGATTTTAAATTTTGATTTCATCCATGAATCTCCATGTACTATTGATTTTATACCATGTTACCATGAAATTATTAATATTATTCAATCCTCCATGTTTAATATTATTATTTATTAAATTCAACCATGATTTAATACTATTATGATGAATTCATGTTATTCCTACAAGTTCCATGACATTCCTATGATTGTTTCAAACCATGAACTACAAATGTTTGATAAAATGCCTACAAGAGTTATTTATGTAATAAGATCCTTCATGTTTTGGTCTCCAAGTTTTAGTGTTATATTACTATTATCGTTTTGAGTCCTGGGGGTATTGAATACCCGAAAATCATAGTTGTTTACTTAGTCTCATTTCAGTATCATAAGAATAACTTCAAAATATATTATGAGCATTATCAGAACAGTTAGTTAAACTCAAAACAGTTTAGTATTTTAGAGTCTTTCTGTTTGGAGTAGGATTTAGCACCGAGCGAGTGTAGGGATGGCAGCTTCCCTGTCAGATAGGTAGAGTCGCTAGTAGCAGTCCCTAAACTCCAGAAATACATAGCCAGTGAGGGCATAGGAAATCACCCGTCAGATCAGGCTTGACTATCTCGCAGAGGTCTCTTATAAGTTTAGGCTTAACACCCTTAGTCCTTTGGACATTATATCAATTTTTTGGATCCACACAACCATCGTTAGTACCCGTGGTACGGTATTAACACCCTTCTAACTGGGGTTATAGGTTGGACTCCGATTAGCTCAAATTGGGTAATTTCGGTTAGATGATACATCCCATAGTCTCAAATATAGTCTCAGTTACAGTTTCAATTCAGTTTCGCAATCTTAGAGTTGCTTGACCAAAACATATAGATATCAGTATTTTTTAGTGTTTCAGTTTACATATTTTACTCATCCATGTTATATACTTGGTCATGCATTCCCAATTTCTATAGATTTTCTTGTATATTTAATATTTACAGACTGTCATGCATACTCAGTATTACAGATTTTCCATATTTTATTTATCTACAGATTCTATATTCTGTACTTAGTACTCCATGTTTTGCATGCATATTCAGTTAACTATTAGTTCTTTTCCTGAAACCATGCATATCAGCCTACCTCATTTATCATACCATTAAATTCAAAGTACTAATCACATACCTTTCTTTGCACTATGATGTATTATATCATAGGTTATGAAGCTCAGTTATCGACTCGTGATTAGACTTATCCGATCCTCAGCAGTAACAGTGGTGAGTCCTCATACTTCGAGGACAAGCTTACTTTATTTCATGTCTCAGTTAGTAGTTAGTTGGGGTTAGTTGGGGCCAGTCCCATCAACTCATATTCAGTCAGTCAGTTTTATAGGGTTTTCATACATTAGAGTCCGATATTCAATATTCAGATATTACAGTTAGTTATCCAGTTTATTATTATTTTATCAAATTCAGTCAATTTTTTCTATAGACTCATATTTCAGTTATTAAAACCTTATGGTATGTCGGTATTCTTTTGCATTTATTATCATGTTATCTAGTTCTCACAACAGGTACCAGCTCATAGGTTAGCATGTAGTCTCTCGGGACTGTAAGCACCGTGTGACGACTAGGGGGTAGTCCAGGGTCGTTACACAACTTCAAATTAAATTTTTGGATTTGTTTTGTGGGTAAAAGTTAGAACATCAATAAGCCATTCCATGTACTTTGGAAGTTAAGCATCTTGGCCTTTGATGGATGGGACTCCATGCGCTCCTTCGAAATGGCAAACCCTAAAATGCTAGAGTTAGACTCCACCTCCCCAAAATCTTCCATTTGGTCAAAAGGATGGATCCTCATTAGATCCTCTATGCCCAATGTTGAATAGTGGGTTGACTGAGGTCAAACACATAACTTTGGGTTAGCTTACTCCAAAGCATTGTCACCTCGAAATCAGCTTGATTAATCATGAGAGGTTTGCTTTGCCTCTTCTTTTAACTCCAGTCTCATTTCCTTTATTATGGCTTTTTCTCCCTCGTATGGGTCGGATGATTGGGAAGTCATTGAGGAATCTTCTCTACTAAGATCATCATCATAACATGGTTTCTCTTTATCATAACACTTTTTTGGAGTAGTGGGAAAGGTAGTGATAGTTTCAAGCTTTTCTTGTTTACCCAATAGCACTTTCTTGATACTTTTACATTTTTTGTACATGAATTCCATATTCTCCCCCATTTTATCTACCTGATCCAAGATGGCTAGTAACCTTGGGTCACACCTACTAGACATGGTACACTGTTCTTTCGGTTTCTCATCACATGACCTTATAGAATCATAGAAAGAACTAGCAATTCGATTAGTATAATGGGGGTGTTTGGTAAATTGTCCCAATGTCAATGTAGATGGACACATATGGGGCAACCATACTCCCACTCGGATTGAGATGGTGAAATCTCTCCCCAGGGAGCATACTTACAATCTCTCCTGAAATGCGCTCCACAATAATACGAACAAGGGGGGTCACAATATGACTTCCAATCTTTAAACTCATATTTGTTAGAAGATGCCATCAAGAAAAGTAAAAATAAAATAAAATCTACCTATAAAGAAAGATCACAAACAAGTATTTACAAGCTTGAATTCGAGCAAGTAACAAAGATTTCAAACTAACTTAATACGCCAAATTGTTCCCCGATAATGGCTCCATTTTTAATAATGCTCAACTTAGATGTCAATTTGAGTGAAAGGAAATCATCGTCAATATATTTATCCAACTTTGGAGTCAGGGTTGAATCCACGAGGAATAATGTGAGTGGCGATCAAATTAATTTGAAATGATATCAAACAAATGGTACAAAAAGATAAACTAGGGAGGTGAGTTACTAAACTAATGTTTCATTTTGGGATTTTCTAGTGTAAATTTGGGGTTACGAATAATTAGAGTTTTAGAAATTATGCACGGATCTTGGGACTATGCATTACTAAGGGAGTGACATGTGGGAGTTACTCATCAACATTGATTTAGTAAGTCAAATATGGATAGGCTTGGTTATAGATTTTGATGCTAGTCTTCCAAGAAAACACCACATTTTTACCTATTGATCCTTTCAAGTACCTAATGAATGTGCTCAACAATTAGCAACCACAACCTCAAACAAGGCATCCCTATTTCTAGGATGACACCCAAGTCATAGTCCACCTCACTTTCACCCATATTTTTAAGATAGCAAAAATTTAGCAAACTACACACATAATTGTCTATTATTGCTTTGGTCCCCCTATCCCTCTTTCGAGGATGATATGGATTCCTAAAGTTCACCTAAAACCCTTATTTTGAAGATAGTATTGAACTTTCTAGAGCTTGGGCTTTCACTCATTAAACCCATGTGGGTATTTGGGGCTTTCACCCATCAAACCCCAACCAAAATAGCATAGGAATAATAGAACCCATAAACATGAACTACCAAAGAGATGCTAACAATCACAACCCACACACACTTTAATCCCTATTCACACATAACCCCAAGAGGGTGATTTAGCTACACATAAGATAAACAAGCATAGATATACCCATAATCTCCATTGAATCAAAGTTGTAGAAGATCTAAGCGAATGTTACTTCAAACTTCGCTCTCCCATGATATCAATAATGGAAGTGAGAAAATCTTCCACTTAGAAAGTCTCCAATGTATTCTTCACCAAAAATTTACACAATATTTTCTTATCCAAAAATGGAGACTACAAAGACTCAAGCAAAAACCTAGAAAATTGGGGAAGAAGGAATATGATGGAATGAATAATACATGAAATGAGGGTTTGAATATTTTTGTTCCAATTAGGATATGCACATGCAATTACAGATTTACCCTTAGGCTGAACGTTTCTGCCAAGTTGCGATCACGCAAGTTGGGTTGCGAATGCTGCTATGCGATCGCGGTTGACTTTTGCAATCGCGGTTGATTAACCGAGATCACGTCCAATGGACCACGATCATGGTAACTAAGGCTATTTCACTGTAGTTCTTCAGCTTTAATTTTTCTTCTACCTTTTGATCCTTTCAAGCTCCAATCCATATCTCTTTGTCTTTTCAACTCCTATACCTGCAAAGAGTGGATATTAGCGCACTAAATCACAATTATGTATCATATACTCATTCAAAACAAGGTAATGTGCGTTAATAATGAGTAAGAATGAGTGGTAAAATTATAACTCATCAGTCCTCAAAATAGGAGAGATGATAGAGGATAGAATTAAGATCTGTCACATTTTGGGTTTTGCAACATTGAAGTTTTGCAACATTGAAAGCAACAACTCAAGTAATTCAAAATAGTTCAGGAAGTATTGGAGGGAATAGAATAAGGAAGATACATCTACTATTATAGTTGGACAACGGGAACAGTCAAGAAGAACACGTCGTCGTTACCCTTAGGCTCAAGCCCAAGCTCTACATAATCACTCCAAAAATCTATTATACTTCATTCCCCCACCTTCATATCCAGAATACAATGCACAACCATATGTTCAAACCCCATCATACCTATAATGGCACCCACAAACTCCTCAGAGTCATCCTCTAACTCCACAAACATACCAAATATTTTCAATCCAAGCCAAATAGTGAAATGAGGCAGAAATGGAAGGAAAGTTTCACAATAATTGGAAAGTTGTATGCCATTTTATTCCATAGATTGGAATAGTGGAAAATGATCACTCCTATCCTTGGGTACACTCCTGACCCATATTCAAGAAGATTTGATCCTAATATGTGATGTACATATCATCATAATGTTCAGGGTCATAGTATTGAAGATTATCGTTCTTTGAAAAGAGAAATAGAAGAGATTATTCAAGATGAATCGATCATGGTTTAGAACATTGATAGTGGTGAAAGATCTAATTATGTTGATCTGCAAACCAGTGGCTAAGAGGCCAGACTCAACAATTGGAAGTCACTCATCTCCTTACATGGAAGGATTATTGGTAGTTTTTTTTTGTTTTTCAAATTATTTTTGGGTTGTAGTTTGAAATCTATCTTGTTTTGTTTCTCTGTCATCTTTGTTTAAACCTTTCTATTTTTCCTTTCAACGAGATATAGTGTCCTTTGTCATTTTGTCTTATTTTTAAGTTGTTTATTTGTCTTTTTTACACAATACATTTTATGTTGATTCTAGTGTTATAACCTGCTGGCAGAATTTTCAGCTAGATCTTTAAATCCAGTTTAATCATGAAACATTGAATCAGAGGGCTAAAGTTAGAAAAAAACATCTGAGAAATTGGTAGAGTGTTGAGACATTTGGTGACCGTGTTGCAGCCTTCTTTCAAAATTAAGGCAATTATTTTGAGAATCACAAGAATAACTTGGTCAATTGAAAGACATGTCTCAATTAGGTCAAACAGTAGATGTGTGATCCTATATCAAGAGGAACAAAAATAAAATCAGCTCCACTAAATCATGAGTCATTCAATGTAAGGAATATACAACAAACGTGGAGTTGTATGCTGGACAAAAGGTAGAAGAAGTAGTGATGCACAGGCTCAATTAAAGTTAGTGCTGTAAAAAATGTCACAAATGATCTTCATCTTTCACTTACATATTCATGAAAGGATGAAATAAGTACAATAACACATGTGAGTCATCATATAATTTGTCAATCACTTTCAATTCGTCAAGAATATCAATTCTCATAATTAAATATCATTTAAATCTTTTGAAAGAATAAATTTCACAATTCCACTTTCAAATCACTTCACCATTCACCATAGACACAAGGAAACACACACACACAGAGGGAGATCCTATAACCGACATAAACCATGTGAGCTACATGGAGTCCAACGTAAAACCCACGTTGGGGAGAGTCATCCTATCCTTGCCATCGGAGTAGGACTATCGATATCAAATCCACACAAACTAGTGATCACTATATAAATCAGCCTCAGGTTCACTCCTATGGGAGCACGTAGTTCTAGGGAAGTATGGTCGCTTTATACCTCCCACTCGGTGCTAAACATTTCTCCCGAACTTAGCTCAGATCATTTCAAAGACAATCCATACCAAAACATTTTCAGTAATATATAAACATACTTCGGGAGTCATCATGCTTCCCATCTATCAAATCAACCACATTATGGATTTCTTTCACACTCGAGTTCAAAACAACTCCATTAAGACCAAAAGGTCAAATCATTTAAAATATCTCAAATATTCAATATCAACGTGCTTATAACACACACTTTCTGAAAAAAATATAATTTCCAACGGGGATTCACGACCCAAATATCAAAATCATGATAAATATCGTTCAAGATTCATGCTTTATATCTCCACACATGTAAATCCATCTTTCAAAATCATAAATATCAAGATTTCATAATAATCATCATAAGATATGGGTTCATGCTTCAAATTCGTAAAAATCAAATAAAAATCATGCCTTTATAAAGAAAATTACTTTTGGGCACAAGAAGCAAAGAGAGTTCTTGTTGAAAAACCCCACATACCTTGAATGATGAACTTTAGATCGATACTCATTTTTGAGATGTTAATTGTGCCTTTAAATGATGGTTCTTGGAGTTCTTGAACTAGGAACTTGGAATCTTGAATAAATTTGCAGAATTAATGGTGAACTTTGGAGGTTCTTGAAGTTGGATGTAGGAGCTTAGGGTTTTCTTTTTGAGGGAATTTGATGAAATATAACATATAATGCTTCTAATAGACTTTGATATAGGGTTTGGACGGATTTTGGGTGAGGTTAAATGACCAAAATGCCCCTAAAAATCAAATAATTCTCGAATCTGTCCTTTGGTGGACTGTTTTAATAGTCTGAAGTAGATCAACCATAACGTTTTACTCCGATATCAAAATTGGATGAAACTAATTTCATTAGAAAGAGGACTCACATAGCTTTCCGTTGATATATAGTATCTCACCCAGATCATTGTGTACCAGGACTTATGATCGTTTGAAGTTGACCCAAAAATTCACTTTTGATAGGCTGAAGTAGATCGACCATAACTTTTTGCTCCGATAGACAAATTGGATGAAACTAATTTCATTGGAAAGAGGACTCGCAGAGGTTTCCGTTGATATATAGTAGATCACCAAGATCATTCTGTACAAGTAGTTATGATCATTTAAAGTTTTAGAAAAAATATGCCAGGCCTCAGTACTTTTTTCCTGCATGTTTTACTGTTAACTACTATTTACGGTTCGATCGGAATGTTCATAACTCGTCGCTCGGGTGTCCGTTTTGGATGATCCACATATCGTTGGAAAGATTATTTTATACTCTACACAATGGTGGGTCATAATCTAAGATATTACACACGGAAAATTTATAATTCATTTTAGAAGATAGAACCCAACAAGTTTACGCACAAAATTTCAACGAAAAATTTCCCGGGGTATTACATCATCCCCCCCTGGAAACATTCATCCTCAAATGACGCTAAACATGCCAAGATTAGACAGGGAATAGAGCATACAGATGAAACCATTCGCTAGACTCATCACCACATCGTTTCTCACTACGAATGCAACATAGAATGCATAAATTCAAGAAACTATAGCTGAACACATAATAAATGATAGCTGAACTGCTGTAAATTTTATCAAAAGTGCTTGATTTAGGAAAGAACGGTAACTTCGGCTTGATCGGAGTTCGCGAAAAATAGGTGCGGTACTTGGATTGCTTATCCGCCTCAGCTTGCCAAGTTACACCCTCAACAGATTGGTTTCGTCACAACACCTTGACCAAGGGAACTTCTTTGTTCCTTAGTCTTCGGACACTGAAATCAAGAATCTCAACAGGAATCTCACCAAAAGAAAGATTTTCTTGAATGTCAACACTCATAGAGGAATCCACTACCACAACATCGCTAATATGCTTTCTAAGCATGGAGACATGGAATATTGGATGAACAGAGGACAACTCGGTAGGCAACTCGACCTTATAAGCTACCTTACCAACACAGCTAAGAATTTTATAAGGACCAACATAACGGGGACTAACCTTCCCCTTCTTTCTGAATCTCTTCACCCCCTTCATGGGTGAAATTTTCAGATACAATAGTTCACCAACTTCAAACTCTAGGTCTCTCCTTCTAACATCCGCATATGACTTCTGACGACTCTATGCAGTTTTCAACCCTTCCCTAATCAACTTAACTTTTTCCATAGACTCAAATACAGAATTAGGACCAGTCACAGCCGCTTCACCCACCTCGAACCAACCTATTGGTGATCTACACTTCCTCCCATATAAGGATTCAAATGGAGCCATGCCAATACTAGAGTGGAAACTGTTATTGTAAGCAAACTCTATCAACGGTAAGTGATCATCCCAACTTTCCTTAAAGTCAAGTGCACAAGCTCTCAATATATCCTCTAAGGTCTGGATGGTCCACTCATCCTGACCATCGGTCTTCTGATGAAAAGCAGAACTCAAAAGTACTTGGGTACCAAGACCCTTCTGAAATTCTTTCCAAAATTACGAAGTGTATTGAGTACCCCTATCCGAAATGATAGACAAGGGAACTCCATGAAATCTGACTAGCTCTCGAATATAAAATCTAGCATAATCCTCAGCAGTATATGAAGTATGAACAGGCAAGAAATGAGCAGACTTAGTCAACCTATCAACCACAACCCAAATGGAATCATGATGGCATCGGGAAGGTGGTAAACCAATCACGAAGTCCATATTTATCTCTTCCCACTTCCGGGTGGGAATACTAAACTCTTGCATCATACCACCAGGTCTTTGGTGTTCAACCTTAACCTGTTGGCATGTTGCACACTTAGCTACAAATGCTGCTATATCTTTCTTCATGCCACTCCACCAATAGATTTCCCGCAAGTCTCGATACATCTTAGTGTCACCAGGATGAATAGAATATCGCGCTCCGTGCATTTCAGCCATAATCCTTTTTCTCAGATCATCAACATTCGGGACACACAATCTACCCTGCAATCTCAACACACCATCTCCCCCTTGGGAAAAAACCTCTACTTTTTGGTCCTTGACTGACTCCTTCAGTCTGACCAAACTAGCATCTAAGTATTGCTTTTCCTTCACTTCTGAAACCAAGGAGGATTTAGAACTACTCTGAACCCCTATACTACCTCCAGCAGAGTCAAACAACCTAACCTCTAATCTAGCCAAACGATGTACATCACGATCCAACTCTTTCTTACCTTCTACCATATGCGAAACACTACCCATGGACACTCTACTTAGGGCATCCGCCACACATTGGCCTTGCCCGGATGATACAACACACTCATATCATAGTCCTTTAACAATTCTAACCATCGTCTCTGCCTAAGATTCAATTCTCTCTAGGTAAACACATACTGCAGACTCTTATGATCAGTGAAAATATCAACATAGACACCATACAAATAGTGTCTCCATATTTTCAAAGTAAACACAACAACAGCCAACTCAAGGTCATGGGTGGGGTAATTTTTGCTCATGGGGTTTCAACTATCTAAAAGAATAAGATATCACCTTACCCTTCTGCATCAATACGCAACCCAACCCAACTCTCAAAGCATCACAGTACACCACAAATCTATCAACACCATTAGGCAAAGTCAAAATAGGGACTGAAGTGAGTTGAGTCTTCAACTCTTAAAAACTCTTCTCACAGTATTTGGACCATAAGAACTTCACTTTCTTTTGGGTCAACCGAGTTAGAGGAGACGCTATACATGAGAAACCCTCAACAAAACAGCGGAAATAGCCAGATAAACCCAAGAAACTTCGGATATCAGTTGGAGAAATAGGTCTAGGCCAATTTCTAACAGCTTCGGTCTATTGGGGATCGACTCTAATACTGTCCGAAGAAATGATATGACCCAGAAAAGAAACTGACCTTAGCAAAAACTCACACTTACTGAACTTGGCAAACAACTTGTGATCTGTAAGGGTTTTCAAGATAGTTCGAAGATGATTAGAATGTTCATCCTCACTATAAGAGTACACCAGTATATCATCGATGAACACTACGACAAACATATCCGGATATGGTCTGAACACTCGATTCATGAGGTCCATAAAAGCTTCTGGGGCATTAGTTAACCCAAAAGACATAATAAGAAACTCAAATGGCTATAACTTCAGAAAGTGGTTTTTGGGTGTCACAATCCCTAACTTTGAGTTGATGATAGCCGGAACGAAGGTTTATCTTTGAGAAATAACTTGCACCTTGCAATTGGTCAAACAAATCATCTATTCTCGAAAGGAGGTACTTATTTTTTATGGTGACTTTATTCAGTTGGCGGTAATCAATGCAAATATAAAAAGAGCCATCTTTCTTTCTCACAAACAACATAGGAGCACCCCAAGGAGAAACACTGGGACTCATGAAACCCTTACCTAGTAGATCTTTGAGTTGCTCTTTCAACTTTTTAAGTTCTATAGGGGTCATACGGTAAGGAGGAATAGAAATGGGCTGAGTATTGAGAAGAAGATGAATCCCAAACTCTATCTCTCTATTAGGAGGTATCCCTGGGAGATAACCCAGAAAAACATCAGAAAACTCATTGACGACGTTAACAGATTGGAGAGTTGGAGTCTCAGATTTAGTGTCTTTAACTCTAACCAAATGGTAAATACACCCTTGGAAATAAGCTTCCTAGCTTTGAGGTAAGAGATAAAATGACTCTTAGGTGACACAGAATTCCCAGACCACTCAAACACGGATGCACCCGAAAATTGAAACTTGACCACTCGGGTCTGACAATCCATAGAGGCATAAAAAAAATATAGCCAGTCCATACCTAGAATCACATCAAAAGCTACCATGTCTAACTCAATTAGATCAGCCAACAAGACTCTATAAAGAACGCTAATAGGACACTTTTTATACACTTTCTGGGCAACAATCGAATCACCCACTGGGGTAGAAACTAGGATAGGCTCAGGAATAATCTCAGGACTCATTTCAAAATTCACAGCAATCAAAGGTGTAACATATGAGAAACTGGATCCAGGATCCAACAAAGCATACACATCAAATTGAAATATACGAAGTATACCAGTAACAACATTAGGAGAGTCCTCCTATTCCTGGCGGGATGCTAAAGCATAGAATCTATTCTGGCGCTGCCTGCCAATATTACTAGAAGAGGCGCCCTGAGCTGGGGCTGGGCGATTCCTTGGAACTGGAGCACTAACAGTCAGAGTCTGGGTCTGAGAGTGATAGTCATGATGCCCTTGTCTATCCTGTGGACAATTTCTAACTCTGTGACCTATGTCACTACACCGGAAACAACCCCTCTTCTCACCCCAACACTCATTCGAACAAGCCCTACCACACTTAGGACACAGGGGATGATTTGGCTTACTGCTAGCACTGTACTGGGACCTGGATGCATATGACCTGCTACCTTTCTCCTGCCTACCTCTAGGCACAGGAGCACTAGCAGATGATGGTGCTGGTATAGATGAACGATCCTGATACTGAGGGTGACTCCCTCCCTATGATCTAGTCTGACCCTGTTTGTGCTACTCGGACCTAGCTCTCTTATTCCCTCCCATTCTGTCTCTCTCCTTAATCTTGTCTGCCTCAATCTGCTGGGTATGAGTCATCAGCCTATAAAGATTCATCTCACTATTCAGTATAGCAGACCTACACTCCTTAACCATATAACTAGATACTCCAATCATAAACTTACTCATACTAGCCCGATTATCAGCCACTAAGTCAGGAGCATACTTGGCAAACTGATTGAACTTTAGACAGTACTCCCTAACAGTCATAGAGCCCTGTTGCAGGTTCATAAACTATTCTACCTTCACCTCTCTTATCTCCAAAGGGAAAAACTTATCAAGGAATACATCCTGGAACTCTTGCTAAGTTGTAGGGATAGCTTCCTCACCTCTACCTTTCCTCCAAGCAACAACCCAATCATAAGCAAGGTCTTTCAACCTATACGCAGCCAACTCCACACTATGTTCCTCTAATACATGCATCACCTGAGTAATCTTCCGCACCTTCTCTAAAAGAAACCGTGGATCCTCATCACACTTGGACCCATAGAATTCCGGTGGATTCATCTGCATGAAGTCACGGATCCTGGCAGCAGCTGAATCACCTCTCTACAATTGTGGAGCCGGGGCCGGGTTGGCCTGAATATTTGCAGTAACAGCTTGGGCCAGCGCCTGAAAGGCTGCCCGAAATTTAGCATGAGACACATTTTCATTCATTGGGTTAGTGGGTTGAGGTTGCTGACCATTATTATTTATTCTCGCTTGATGTGGAGGCATATTTCTGAAAGAGAAGAGCACAAAACAATAGCAGAAAGAGACACTTTAAGCACGATAGACTTCTGAAAGAAAGAATCATACTTTTTCCTAAAACATCTTGTAACCTCTTGCTAATAGATGTAGCATGCTACACACCGATGATTAAGACTCTACTTAATGCGGCTTGTCAGACTCCCTAGGACACCTTAAAACCTTAGGATCTGATACCAAGTTTTTAATGCCCCAAAAAAAAGGTCCCGGAGCATCACACGGTGCTTAAGGCTACGAGTTAACCCTTTGAGCCATTTTCATTTAGTTCAACACAAATCAACAGGCTTTTAATAAATGGCCCTCAAATATCAACAGAGTAATCATCATCCAAGAATAAAAGAATTTTAAAAAGATAACAAAATATGACTTATTAGTCAACTCCCAACATCAATACTAGTCTGACAAGCCTCTAAGAAAATTAATAAAACCAGTGAGCCATTAAGACATGCCCCAACTGACTCATACTTAGTTATCAAATGTAAACAATTCTGTAAAACCAATATCAAACATCATGTTCTCGGAACATGAGGACTCACCACAACAGAGGATATAGAATAGCGTGCCCAAAGAATCACTGTCAAACTTGGAACTGAGCTCCTAAACTTATATTTTGACAAAATACAGCCCACATCCGAAGATGTGGGTTAGTACCATGGAAATGAACTAAGTATATGGGGTTGTATGCAGTTGTATAAACATCATCATCATAAATATCTATAAGAAATATGCAGGATGTATGAAAGGCTCACATAGCCCAAAAAAAATCATCATAATTATAAGAGGATGAAATAAGTACAGTAATATATGTAAGTCATCATATAATGTAAATCACTTTCAGTTTGTCAAGAACATAAATTCTCATAATGTAAATATCATTTAAATATTTTGAAAGAATAACTTTCACAATTTCACTTTCAAATCACTTCACCATTCACCACAGACACAAGGAAACACACATACAGAGGGAGATCCTACAATCAACATAAACCATGTGAGCTACATGGAGTCCAACGTACAACCCACGTTGGGGAGAGCTATCCTATCCTTGCCATCAGAGTAGGACTATCGATATCAAATCCACACAAACTAGTGATCACTGTATAAATCAGCCTCAGGCTCACTCCTATGGGGGCACATAGTTCTAGGAAACTAAGGTCACTTTATACCACCCACTCGGTGCTAAAGATTTCTCCCAGACTTAGCTCAAATCATTTCAAAGACAATCCATAACAAAACAATTCTAGTAATATATAAATATACATCGGGAGCCATCATGCTTCCCATCTATCAAAATCAACCACGTTGTGGATTTCTTTCACACTCGAGTTCAAAAAAGCTCCATTAAGACCAAAAGGTCAAATCATTAAAAATATCTCAAATATTCAACATCAACGTGCTTATAACACACACTTTCTAAAAAAACACAATTTTTAATGGGGATTCACGACCCAAATATCAAAATCATGATAAATATTATTCAAGATTCCTGCTTTATATCTCCACACATGTAAATCCATATTTCAAAATTATAAACATCAAGATTTAATAATAATCATCATAAGATATGGGTTCATGCTTCAAATTCAAAAAAATCAAATAAAAATCATGCCTTCGTAAAGAAAATTACTTTTGGGCACAAGAACGAAAGAGAGTTCTTGTTGAAAAATCCCACATACCTTGAATGATGAACATTATATCGATACTCATTTTTGAGATGTTAATAGTGTCTTTGAATGATGGTTCTTGGAGTTCTTGAACTAAGAACTTTGAATCTTGAATAAATTTACAGAATTAATGGTTGAATCTTGAATAAATTTACAGAATTAATGGTGAACTTTGGAGGTTCTTGAAGTTGGATGTAGGAGTTTAGGGTTTTATTTTTGAGAGAATTTGATGAAATATAACATATAATGCTTCTAATAGGCTTTAATATAGGGTTTGGACGGATTTTGGGTGAGGGAGAATGACCAAAACGCCCCTAAAAATTAAATAATTCTCAAATCTGTCTTTTGGTGGACTGTTTTGATAGTCTGAAGTAGATCAACCATAATGTTTTACTCCGATATCCAAAATGGATAAAAACCAATTTCATTAGAAAGAGGACTCGCAGATATTTCCATTGATATATAGTATCTCACCCAGATCATTGTCTACGAGGAGTTATGATCATTTGAAGTTGACCCAAAAATTCTCTTTTGGTAGGTTGAAGTAGATCGATCATAACTTTTTACTCCGATAGAAAAATTGGATGAAACCAATTTCATTGGAAAGAGGACTCACAGAGTTTTCCGTTGATATATGGTATATCACCCAGTTAATTATATAAAAGGAGTTATGATTGTTTAAATTTGGAGAAAAAATACGCCCGGCCTCAGTGCTTTCTTTCATGCACTTTTTACTGTTCACTACTATTCACGGTTCGATCGGAATGTTCATAACTTGTCGTTAGGGTGTCCATTTTGGATGATCCACATATTGTTGGAAAGATTATTCTATACTCTACGCAATGGTGGGTCATAATCTAAGATATTCTGCATTGAAAATTTATAATTTATTTTAGAAGATAGAACCCAACACGTTTATGCACAAAATTTCAACGAAAATTTCCCGAGGTATTACACAAAAGAAACTAGGGCATAAGTTAATATTTTGTGTTTGAGTCGATTCCAAATGTTGTAAGTCCTACCCCACTTATAGTGTCGTTTGGGCCTCATGCCATTCATTCTTTTTAACTCTATCCAAAAGTCAAGTTACAACCAAAGAAAGACCTTCAGAACAGTCTTTGAGAATGTTAAGGATAAGTATGCAATAGATATGATGACACATTTTGGGTACTACCTATTTTCTCAGTATAAGGAATCTGAAAGAAATAAAAATGAGAGAGTCTTATTGGTGAAAACCCTCACGGGTACCGTGAGGCGATTGTAAGTTGAGAAAAATAAAAATGAGAGAGTCTTATTGGTGAAAACCCTCATGGGCATCGTAAGGCGATAGTAACTTGATAGAAATAAAAATAAGGGAGTCTCATTTGTGAAAACCCTCACAGACACCACACGGCAATGGTAAGCTGAGAGAAAGAAAATAAGAGAGGCTTGTTGGTGAAAATCCTTCAAGGCGTCACTAGCCAAATAAGGTTTATGAATACAATTGACCCAAGGAAGTAACTAAATTTCAGGGCCATTAACTCAACAATAGTTAGTGAAAGTTTTGATGGAAATATTAGGTTGCTTAATCCAAAATGCATGTCATAATCATTAGAGTTGACTGTCATTTTAGATAAATTCTTTTTCTTTATTTTAATTAGGACATTTATTGTCCATTCTTTCTTTTATATTTTTGTTTTTGTTTTCTTGAGTCAGTTATTCAAATAGAAAGTCATTTTTCTTATGTATTTGAGTCAAATCAAGTCAGAAAAGATTTCAAAACTGGATACAAACTTCTTCAATTGAACAAATCAATACAAAAAGGCCAGCACATGAAAGAGACATGATTGTGAGCCTATGTAAGGTAGACAGAAAGTTTTGTCAACAGACAAGTCTGAGAACTCATGAAAATACAAAGGTTCAAAGAATTTATTTGAGGAACATAGCAAAAAATAGAGATATTATGTTTGTCTCAAAGTAACTCTTAATAATTTGAGTTTGGATCAATGGTGTAGAAAGTCAATGACATATACCAATAGTTGAAATCAAGATTAAATATGACGAGGGAAAGAGTGATTGCCACAAAAGCTAAAGCCACAAACTAGCCACCATGTTTTTAAATTCACAAGTTTTCTTTGTATGAAACAGGAACAGATATTACCTTCAAATCAAAAAGCCTAAACATTAAAGGTCGTAATTTCTCACTTCTAAAAATGCAAGAGTCAATGTTGCTACAAAGATTTGGTATTCAAAACCGTGGTAAAACTCATAGTCCAATATCTTTAGGAGACGCACTTCCTTTTCAAGGTAATTCAGGTTCATTTATTAGGTGATGCACTTCCTAAATTGAACCTTTACTCCTAGAAGTCACACTTTCTAGTTGATTCCATCTATTTGATCTTTAGGAGATACATTTTCTTGTTTGCGTAATCCAAGCAGCATTTGTAAGGTATGCATTTCCTTGGGTAATTCAAGTGGCATTTGTATGGAGACGCATTTCCTTATTTGGATAATTTAAGTGGTATTTATAAGGATACGCATTTTCTTTTTGTGTAATTCAAGAGATATATGTAAGCAGACACATTCCCTTATTTGGGTATTTCAACTGACATTTCTAAGGAGATGCATTTTCTTAGGTAATTCAAGTGACATTTATAAGGAGTTACACTTCCTTGTCAGGATAATTTAAGTGGAATTTGTAAGGATATGCATTTCCTTGTTTGGGTAATTAAAGTGACATTTGTAAGGAGATGCATTTTCTTATTTGGGTAATTCAAGTGGCATATGTAAGGAGACACATTTCCTTGATCAGGTAATTTAAGTGATATCTGTAAGGAGATTCATTTCCTTGTTTGGGTAATTCAAGTGTCATTTGTAAGAAAACATATTTCCTTTTCTGGGTAATGTAAGTGGCATTTGTAAGGAGACACATTTCCTTGTTTGGGTAATTCAAGTGGCATATGTAAGGAGACACATTTCCTTGTACGGGTAATTTAAGCGGTATTTGTATGAAGACACATTTTCTTGGATAATTCGAGTGTCATTTGTAAGGAGACGCATTTCCTTGTCTGGGTAATTTAAGTGGTATTTGTAAGGAGACACATTTCCTTATTTGGGCAATTCAAGTGGCATCTGTAAGGAGATATATTTCCTTATATGGGTAATTTTAGTGGTATTTGTAAGGAGAGGCTTTTCCTTATCTGGGTAATTCAAGTGGAATTTTTAAGGAGAGGCACTTCCTTGATTGGGTAATTCAAATTTTACTTGTTAGGTGATGCACCTCCTAACTTAAGTTTTGACTCCTAGAAAATTCACTTTCTAGCCAAGTCATTCCACTTGACCCTTAGGGGACACACTTCCTTGGTGGATAGTTAAGTTTCACTTGTTAGGTGGTTCACTTCCTAACTTAATCCTTTACTCCTAGAAAATTTACTTTATAGTTAAGTAGTTAAACTTTAGGAGATGCACATTCTTGTCAGGGTAATTCAAGTTTTTCTCGTTAGGTGGTTCACTTCCTAACTTAAGACTTTACTCATAGAAAATGTACTTTTTAGTTGAGTAGTTAACCCTTAGGAGATGCACTTTCTTGTCAGGATAATTCAAGTTTCGCTTGTTAAGAAGTTCCCTTCCTAACTTAGGCCTTTACTACTAGAAAATTCATTTTCTAGTCAAGTCATTCCATTTAACCTTTAGGAGACACACTTCCTTGTAAGGGTAGTTCAAGTTTTGGCTTGCTAGGTGACATACTTCCTAACTTAAGCCTTTACTCCTAAAATGTGCACTTTCTGGTCAAGTCCTTCCATGCAATCCCTAGGAGATGCACCTCCTTACCTGAGTAATTCAAGTTTTATTTATTAGGTGATGCACTTCCTAAATTGAACCTTCACTCCTAGAAGCTGTATTTTCTAGTCGAGTCATTGCACTTAACCCCTAGGAGACACACTTCCTTATATATTTTCATTTTTCAGGTGGTACACCTCCTAACTTAATCCTTTATCTCTAGAAGATGCACTTTCTAGTCGGAATTCCTTACTTTAATTCTTAGGAGACACAGTTCCTAGTTTTGGTCATTTAATTTTACTCTCAAGAGATGAATTTCTTGGTCAGAGTCTTGATTTATCATTACAATATGCAAGTATTTATGATTGGATTTGACATTCACAAAAGTTTTCTGATGATATACTGGGGCAAAAAAAATTAATTCATGTTATTGAAAGCATCATCTAGGCCCCCCTTGAAAAATGAGACTTTATTTTTTAAAAGTGAGATTTCTATCATAACCTTTATTTGGGATAATTTTCTTTCTAGTTTTGATGTGATTTCAGGAGCCCGCCTGAAGAACGAGGCAAATAAATGGGAAGTCAAGCAACAAGGTGAAGAAATTGAAACTCAACAAATTGAAGAAATAGCAAGTCTAGAGCCCTCATGGAGAACAGAGTGAAGAAATTGAAAGCCAAGCAACAAGGTGATGAAATTTCAATTCGGGAGCTCGCCTGGAGAATAGAGTATGGAAATTGCAATTTTAGAGCCCGCCTGGAGAATAGGGTGATGAAATAGCAAGTAAAGAGCCAAGGAAAGCCGCATAGATAGGAATTTTGTAATTTTATTTATGTTTTTAACTTTTAATTTTCATTTTTGATGTAATGAAAGAGCCGCTTATAGGAACCTCGACAGGACCTTTGTCAACTCTCCAACTTGGTATAGTCCCTCATTTTCAGTCCTTCAACCACATGTGACTTGATCCCCACATAACTTGGGATAGGTAGGATGTCCTAAATCAAGACTCGGTGGTACTCTATCCTTCTTTATCTCTCTTTTGAGTAATGGTCTGATCAAAATTTGGTCGTGTTGTCTACTTCTTTGTTTGCAAACACTTTGTGTTTAAATCCAAAGAGGGGCATGATTAGACACCTAATTTTATCCCTCCCAAAATCCAAATTTTACCATTTAGCCCGTCTTGCCATGCACCCTCAATCATGTGATAAGTTCCACACAAGAAAACAATAAATTCATAACCATTTTTGACACCTTACCCTAACAAATTTCACCTCACCCTAATCACCTAAAACCACGAACCCTACCCTACGTGCCCCTACCCCTACCCTTTTTCTTCATATTTTTAGGCCTTATAACATAATACATATACACACTCACACCAGACAATGGAAGGGAGAAAAAATAATACACCATTTCCTCACTCATTTTTATTCCATCGACAGAGGACCATACACGCCCATACCCACAATACAATTCACACACAACACTACACATAACAAAATGAATACACTCACACACACATCCAATCAAAAATTATGGGAAGAATTAAGGCAGAAATTAGAGAGAGTCAGAAAAACAAAAGAGATGTTTGGATTAAGGTAAATGGAGAGAGTGAGAAATGGGGTTGGTCCATCTTTTCTGATGAATTTCTTACCGAAATCAGTTACCCTAGCCAAAATCAACCACTCTTGCTGGAAACAACCTATCCCATTGCAAAACCTACCAAAATATCCCTAAACCGACCCTCTCTGGCTAAATCAAATGGGAATACAACCTTATCCTCCATTAATTTTGTTCGAATCTCACCGTAAAACTCATCATCACCACAAAATTAAGTTGAACGAAATGGGGGAAAATGATTTTATCCACAGAAATTCTTGTCAGAATTGCCATATCCATCGAAAAAATCACCATCGCCTAAACTTAACCAAAATAGTCCTAACCCATTGTGAAGTCAACAACATAGTCATAGTTAGTCTACGAAAACAAAGCTAGTCCAGCGAAATTTCAATTCAAATCTCATTTAGGAAGAATCAGTTGCAGGTTGTAGTTATTTAAAGATTTTTTATCTAGTTTGGTGATTAAACCAAGTTTGAGATAGAGTTTTGTTGAGTTTGGGTCTAGTTTGAGGTCCGGCGGTGTCGAATCAAGTAATCCAATTTGATTGAAATAAAATTGTCAATTGAGGTTGAATTCTTCAACTCTATTTTTCTTTTATTTTATCTTCTTGTGATGTATTGATTTTATGATTATTGTGTGTATGTGTTTTGTTGTTGGATTCAGATATTTGAAAAATTGAAAAGAGAAATTGAGTTGACAGTCGATGAATCCATCAATCATTGATTGAGCATGAAATTGGGGTAGGAATTGAAAAATTTATAAAAGGCGAATATTGATTAGTTTGATTCATTGATGATTATTTGATTTGAAATGAACACTGATTAGGTTGAATTCATTATTATTATGTTTTAAATCGAGAATCGATAGGAAAATCTTAGGTCAAATAGGCAAAATTTAGGGGATTATGATTAAATGTTTGAAATATTGTTGAATGGTTTTGGTCTTCTCGCATTTAAAAAAATGTATTCATTTAGCTGGAGAATATCCGAGGTCATTTGTATTTATTCACCGAGGAATGTCCCAAAGTATCTTATACCCAAAGGATGTTCGTGATGAAGGCCCGAGGCACTGGGTAGAGCATAGTCTAGGATTAGTTTAGAATAGGATTTACATTTTCGCATATTTTCTATTTTTAGGACTGTAATAAATTGGACTGAACATTATTTTTAAAAATTTTTGTTTGTTTGATTGTTTGTTTTCTTGTTGTGTGTTTTGTTTGGATTATACATTTCCAAGTGTCTTCTAGCTGATATAATCCATGAAGCGACCATGGTCAAAAAACGAGACCAAGGGGAGCCTAACACCTTCCCCTCGGTCAACAAAATTACTTAACCGAAATCTCTATTTGTGGATCAGTTTTTAGAGTGCAATCATTTTGAAAAGGGCTTTTAATAGGTGACTTGGTACATCCAATTTATGCCAAGTGGTGGCTCCAAGTTTAAATTTAAAAGAATACTTTTCTAAATAAACTTTATCTTTTGTCACTTAATAATAAAAACCCTTTTGAAACTAAAAATTAATCTTTTGGTAAAAAAGGGGTGTAACAAAGACATACAGTGATCAGTCTACCAACGTCATTATTTCACAAAATACTTTTGCAAAGCTCAATATTGAGGTGACTATCCCACCTTCTAAAAAACCGCAGTACACTAGTAAGCCTACAAACTTGTCCCTAAAATATCTAGCGAAAAGTCTATATTACCCCTATTCACCACAATACTAAATAACCTTTCCCCTCACATTTACTCAATGACACCCCTTACTAACCCAAGAGAGATTAATAATCCATCAAATCAATCCTTAAATAACCCTTCATCTACTATCAAGACACCCCACTCTTCTAATGTGGACCTAAATATGACCATAAAATTAATAGGATAAGATTTTCCTTATACAAAATCTACGACAAATATAGATACTATAAATAGTAAAAATATTGCTCATGCTGAATTAATAGACTTAGAAATGCTTGGGACCAAAAAATATCCCTCTACTACCACTTCCAACATCCAAGGGAACTTAGATTCTGTAATAATTAAGGATATTCACCTCACTATTGCAATAACAAAACAACCCCCAGTATAAATATGCGAAGGAAACCTCTCCACTCTAGCTTCCACCAGAACTCAAACCAAAGATACTCCTTCACTTCAATAATGAATCCAAAATTTTCCCATATAACTTTGCGACCATTCCACTTATACCCCGTATTGGGGCTCTCTGCCAAATCCATACTGATTTACTCTACCCCGATTACTCTATTAAACCCTAATCCAGTGTTGTGGGTGGAAATTCCTTTACAAGGACAGTACCTAGTGATGAATACCTTCGTGGAATAAAATAAGGTGATGTTTGTAATCCACAACCTAGAACTATTGGCTCATCTCATCTTAGAGGGGACGAGGCGGGCGATGGACCTATATAATAGCTATGTTTAGATGTTGACCATAATGCAACCACCAATGAACTACCAACTTCCTTTCATATAATTTTTCTACATCCCAACATGGGAAAACCCAAAGAGAAGCTTCTCGTATGATTTTACCCCAATGATGACCCAAGCCTTTCCTCCTAGCTACCCAATTATTCTAGGCATAGACCCCTCTACCATCACTGGCAGATGTAGAGAAGGAGCCAAGGAAAGGGTCCACTTCATCATAATTTGGGTCCAGTGGGAATGATGGAGAGCCCCCAAACTATAATCCCCAACGACATAACATCATCATCCCAAGTACCATACACTGTAAACTTACCTCCTGTAAGTGCAGTGAGTACCACAACACAGGAAATACAAGAAGCTTTAGAAATAACAAGAGAAACAAGGATAGAAATAATTGTGCTAAAGGATATAAAAGTCATGGTTTTCAACAAAAAATATGCAAATAAGTTCATCATTATCTATCCTTAAAATCAAATAAAAAGTTCCCTAGACAAACGTCACCCATTCAATTCCTATATTGGGAACTATGGAACTATGTCCTTGTTATGAATCTGACAGTGAGAAACTAGAATATCCCTTTGACCAACTCCTCATGGGAAGCTCCAATAATAAACCCTCCTAATCCAAATAGATTAATGAACCTCATAATATGGAATTGTAGGGGTGCTAATGGACTTAGCCTTAGATGAAACTTTAGATCTCTTGTGGATTAGTACAAACTGCCACTTCTAGTACAACTAGAGACAAAGATACAAGACCATTTAGTCTTTCTTAATGATTTTTCTTTCAATAGGATTATTGAGGATCCATCTATTAGAAATGTTAGGGGCATCACTATCCTTTGGGATGAAACTTTATTGGACTTAAGCGACATTGTTACCACTAAATAAGAGATTCATGCAATTGTGAAGGTAAGATCCTTAAATGATACATGGCTCTTTAGCAGTATTTATGCAAGTACATAGAGGTGGAGAAGGAAACTATTATGGCAAAATATTAAAATCATTAATTATAACAACTCAAGTAAGTGGTTAATCAAAGGTGATTTTAATGATCTACTTCATACATCCAAAAAAAGTAAGGTAAGATGATTAATCAATCTTGGTCTTTTGATTTTATTTATAGTTAATTATTGTGAATTCATTGACATGGGTTTTAAGGGAAGCAATCATACATGTCTAAACAAAGGTTATAAAAACCATAAAGTCCTTATCCTTGAGCGACTAGACACAAATTTTCTAATAATGTCGGGTTAGTCACCTACCCAAACACTCATGTGAGCCATTTACCTTATACTTATTCAAAACATTGTTTGTTGCTTCTTTATATAAAAATGATGACCCTAGACTAATGAAATAACCTAAATTTTATCCCTTGAAAGTTCCTTGAGCTTTGAGCTCACTACCTTTGTTACGAGGGCACCCTCGGAGTCGTAGGGTGTCCTGATAAGTCATTAGTTGTAATCATAAGGTATCCAGTGTATGTCTCAATTTATGTTCGATGTTGACTATGACTGGAACCTAGGAGTCATAGGGTCCCATTATGATTGAGTTGTAAGGATAATAGTGTAGGGTGCCTTGGTGGTATTGCCTTGCTTATAACATATGGTGATGATTCGTAAGGTATGGTTACGAGTCAATGGGTTGACTCATAGTCAAAGAAGGTACTTATTTAGCTTTTAAGTTGAGGGAATTTTAGACATTTACCCCCTTACCCAACTTGAAAACCCATGACTTATAACCACTTTTAGGGTGTTATTATCTCTCAGAAACATCTAAGTAACTCCCTAAATACTCTTAAATCCTCAAGGTCAAGAGCACTTAGGGTTTTTAAAAGGTTGATCAATTAGGGCTATCAAGGGAGATTTCTCTTCTTACATCTTACTATTACATGCATGTTACTCTTCCCTTGTGTTAATTTTGTAAAAGCATATGATTTAAAGTACTGTTCATGAGACTATTGTGATGGTTTTGTAACAAAGGTTGTTTTTTTTTGAATGTTTATGAATTGAACAAAGTTTTCATGATTTTTTTTTATTTGTGATTCTTATGCTTTAAATATGATTTTCAACTTATGGGTGCATAGGTATCATTAATGAACTAGGTAATTATGATTTTTCCAAACTTGTGGCTTTTAAAGTGGTTTTGACCTCAACCTCATAATGTGAAATTGGTTTTAGTTATGAGAACTGTAGGAATTTTTAAAAATGAACTTGTCTTGAACTATTGCATAATATAAAGAGGTATTTTAAATACAATTGTATGACTTAATAAACAAAGAAAGTTGGTGCACCCCAATGTGTATTAATGAACAAAAGGAGTTGCTCTCCCCGGATTAATGGGAATTATTTTAGCATGCTATTGTTACCTTGCAAGTGTAGTTAGTATAATGATACCAACATTATATGCCTTAATATGGAATGTGGTTAAATAAATGGGAATGTGTGATACTAGTTTTAATTGGGATATAATAAGGGTTGTATAGCTGAGTCATGAAGGAGGAGGTCTGGGTAATTGATACTGGAAACCCTATTTGTCAATGCGGTGGTTAAAGTATCCTGGGAGATTCGAGTCCCCATTATGATTATTTCATAATCAGGGAGGTACGATTCTACCATAAATCATTATATGATAGGGTGCTTAAGTCACCTTAGTATATGTTGGAGTGTTCGAGTCCCCTATGTACATATAT
Source organism: Capsicum annuum (assembly GCF_002878395.1). NCBI lineage: Eukaryota > Viridiplantae > Streptophyta > Magnoliopsida > Solanales > Solanaceae > Capsicum > Capsicum annuum. The sequence goes on from NC_061118.1 coordinate 121,375,356, forward strand.
ATAAGATTATTTTCTGGTTTACGCAGCTACATGCACTGGGTCCCATATAGCCTGTGGGTACTATTATATGGTAGTTGAGTCCATGCTAAGGTTTTGAAAAACATGTTAAGACTTGTTCCCTATCTCGGCATATGATATATATATATATATATATATATTTATGCATCTGATTGTGTGCATTGGTTTTGAATGATTCTAAATTGTTGATCATATCATTATGTTATCCTTATCCTTGTGTTTATGTTTGGATGTTGTATCCCATGCGATACAGGAATTGGTCAAACTTCTATACCTCCTACTCAATGACTTAGATTCAGAATCAGCTAGTGAGTAAGATTAAAGTGGTGAGCTTCCATACTTTGAAACACCCTATTTCATGATTATGGTTTCCTTTACATTTTGACTATTTCTTTGGATTTGGTTTTTGGCTATTATTGGGGGCATGTCCCGACACTTTATTGATATTCAGTTTTGGATCATAGTTTAGAAGGCTTTGTTTGTACTACTATGGTTCTTGGATGGTATCGGTCCATCAGTTTGTTGGTCATCGATGGTTGGTTATGAACAAGTATTTAAACTTTTATAGACTATTATACGCTATCTTGTTATATGCTTAAAATTCAACCGACCTTGTGGTGTGATGTGTTTGGTTAACTTAGGTACAGCTGGTGATCTTCAGTCTATGTAAGACTTGAGATACCTAGCTAGGCCCTGGTTTGGGTCGTGACAAAGGTATCAAAACCTAGGTTTGGTGTCATTAGGAGTCCAACAAAGCCATGTTGAGTAGAGTCTTATTTATTCGTGTGTAGTGCGCCACACTTATAAGGGAGAAGCTATGAGACATTTAAGATATTTTTCTTTATTGTTGTTATCTTTCAAGCTATAGAGTCTAAGGTCTTGAGTCTCTCTAATCCCCATTTGTTTCCTTTTCAGATTATGCCTCCCATACGATCTATAACAAAAAATTCTATGTCCAACTTGAGGACTATGCTTATGGGACACACCTTACTTATGGGGTACAGACCTAGTCTAGGGGTCTAGTTCCTAATTGCCCTCTTGGAGTTCCACCGGTCCCCTCTATAACTCCTCGAGCTCCTCAGGTTGATTTGTTGAATGCAAAATTTTGTCAGTCTATTTATATGCTGGATCAATTGGATTCTCAGTCTGAGTGTGTAGCTTCTATTACTCTATCTTCTGAGGCCATATAGGTTAGCCAGTTTATGAGGTTGAGTTCTCTTATGTTTACCGGTGTTAAGGTTGAGGAGGATCCTTAAGCTTTTACTGATGAGATGGAGAAAATCTTCTAGGTTATGAATTCTACTAATATGAAGGGTGTAGAATTCACTGTCTATCAGTTGAAGGATATCTCATACCAAGGGTATGGGGCATGGGAATAGTCTAGGGGAGATGATGTCAAATCTACATTGTGGGATGATTTCTCTAGTGCTTTTCTATACTGATTCTTTTCTCTAAAGATGAGGGAGGTGAAAATAGAAGAGTTTATTAATCTGAAGTAAGGCTAGATAACGGTTAATGAGTATACCTTGAAATTACACCATTTGTCCCGATATGCTCCTGAGTTAGTGTCTAGCATGAGGGCTAGAATAAGAAAATTTGCTTCTGGGTTGTCACATGATTTGATTCTACAGAATAAGGTTTCTTTGTTAAACAAGGATATGGACATCTCCATATTGGTTGTGTATATGCAGCAGGTTGAGGAATAGAATAAAAAGTAGGTGGAGATTAGGAAAAGATAGAATAAAAAGTTTAGATTTTCTAATTTTGGTGTAGGTTAACAACAAAGTGGTAGACATGGTGGAAAGTCATCTAAGAAGAAGTGGGGGAGTTTTGATTCCTACTCTACGGCTAGTGCTCTTTATCTGAAGCTATCGGGTGATCACCGTTCTTAGCATGATAGTGGGTTTAGAGAATAGGATGACCAATCTCAGGCTAGTGGGGCTCAGTCCACTCTATCATATCCTCTTTGTAGATTCTATGGGCAGGTGTACCATGGGTTTGGTGAAGAAGGGAGGAATAAGTATTTTACATATGGTCAGATTGGTCACTTGCAGAGGGATTGTCCTTCTACGGTTGATTTTGGGGCATATAAGAATCCTGTTGCCACTTCATCTGCTTCTGTAACAAAGGGTTCCATTTTTTATTCTAGTACTGACACTTGCCAAAATTGCTTGTATGCCCTTACTACCCGCCAGGACACGGAGGAATCCCTTGATGTCGTCACTAGTATATTATGACTTTTTTCTCGTGATGTGTATTACTTTCTAAATCTAAGGTCTACTTTGTCCTATTTTACCCCATTTGTGGCTGTGCATTTTGGTTTTGGTCTCGAGTGTATCCTTGACCCCTTTTTGGGTTATCATCAGCTAAGGATTATCAGCTAAGATTGACCTTAGGTCAGGTTATCATCAGCTAAGGATTAGGGATATGGATATCCCTAAGACTGCCTTCCAAACCCAGTATGGTACTTGTGAGTTGTTAGTCATGCCTTTTGGTTTGACTAATGTCCCAACGGCATTATTAGATTTGATGAATAGGGTCTTCCTCTATTTTATGGATTTTTTTGTTATCGTATTTATAGATGATATTTTGGTGTATTCCAAGAGTGAGGTAAACCATGAAAGATCAACATTTGTATACTAAGTTTTTGAAATGCAAATTCTGGTTGAAGACAGTTACTTTTTTGGGTCATGTCATTTCTAGTGAAGGGATCATGGTGGATCCACAGAAATTTGCAATGGTTAAGAAGTGCCTAGGACCACGACTCCAACCGATATTTTGAGCTTCTTGGGTTTAGTCAGATACTATAGGAGATTTGTGGAGAGTTTCTTAACTATAGCTGATGTGGCATGGAAACACGTCACTTTTGATGCTTAAACCTGCAAATTTGTGCATGAAATTAGGATATTTTGTTAGGTATGATGCACTTTAGAGTACATTGCAGGGAAAACTAGTCTATAATAGTGTTTGAATGAAAAGAGGATAAAAAGACTTGAAAAAGACCAATTCTAATCAGGGTACAAGTCAGCTCTTGAGTCGTGAACATCCGATATGACTCATATGATGAATCATATGAACAACAAAGCCAAAACCCAACCTTAAGAGACAAGTATGGTGAAGATACAACTCAAGTATCCAAGTCATAAGCTATGATATGAGTCATACAATTCAGTCGTAAGCATAACAGAACCTAAGCTACCATCCAGGAGTTGAAGTCTCAGAATTATACGAGTTGGAAGTTTGAGTACGACTCATATAGGGAAGACGTACACAAACCAGTGTTCAAAGCTTGAAAAGACAAAAGTCCCAGGTGTATACGAGTGAAGGACATGAGTCATACACTTAGGTACAAATCATAAGTGAAAGTCATAAGCTAAATTTAAAGTTGAAGCCTTGGGAGATTAGACACTGGAATGAATATGAGATGGTAGGGTATGACTCGTATGATGCTGGTACGAGTGAAGAACAAGTCGTACCAACGGCATACATAGCTTAACCTTTCTCATTTTTTTAGGATTTTTATGTCATTTTGAGATACTATAAATATCGTAGGGTTTATCTTTTTTTAGGTTATGCTCTTTTACATGTTATTACAATCCTTTTACAATTGCTCTTGAGATTTTGGGTTTTTTATTCAATTAAATACTTTGGAGTTTATTCATCTTATTCTTGTGTAATTTATTTTATGTGTTCTTCAGTGAGAATCATGGTTTCTTACACAAACATGAGCGGCAAATCTCCTTAACTAGGGTTGTGGGAACCCTGGCCGATTATCTATATAGAGGGCAGTGTGCGACTCATCTGTTCTAGGGTTTCTACATGTATCTTAATCTTCTTCATGATAATTAATCTCAAGTAATTTCAGTTGCTTGATATATCCTGTATCAGCATCCATCTCCACAAGGGATTTTGTGTTTGGTAAAATAAGATTAGGACAATGATTTGGGATTCACCTCCCCTTTTTAGTCCCTGCTATCTCATCTAATCAATCAATCCCAAAAGGTGATAGTGCACTGAGGTCATAGCAAAGAGCAACAAGGTGATTCTCTGAGACATAATCGGTATAGGCTGGGATTTATCTTAACACTTATCTTCTAGATTTTGCATACAAATCTATTGTATAGTTGGGTTGATTGTGAGAAATTTATGGAGTTGAGATGTCAGGGGAAACACAAGCCTAGTGTTCGTCTCATATTGTCTACAACTCAAAATTATTCAAGATTTGATTACTAATTACAATAGATAGTAAAATCCCCCCATTTACTTTCCTGTACTGCTCGTGGATTACATCAAAGTCAAGCAATTGTTCACATTTTCCTCGTGGGATCAACCCCAACCTAGTTGGGTTATTATATTTGAAATGGACCGCATTATACTTCTAATTGGAGTATGTTTTGAGCGGTATAAAATTATGGCGTAGTTTCCACGGAAGGCGGTTTAAGTAGTGAATTTAATTGGTGAAGTTCGTGGGTTTCTATTTTTTTTGTTTTTTGCTATGGTATATGTTGATGTATGTCAAGTACTAGGAGTACATGAAATCCCTGACTCCCTTTTGATCCAGAACAAGAGAGAACCCTTCAAACAACGAGAAAAATATCAGGAAAAGTTTGTGAAGGGGTTCAATATCCCCACCGATGGATTTGAACGTGGAACTCCGACGTGTTCCATTAGATCCATAGAATACTGTAGACTTATAGACACAAAAACTCTTGGATCGAGAATGTAGAGAAGTTGAAGAGGCTAGACTTGTTGTAGATGCAGAGTTAGCTCAGCAAGGTGGACTACTCAGGACTAGATAGGTCATTGATCGTCGAGTTTAGAGAGGATCCGTGTAACAATCCGAGACTACCTTCTAGTCACAACACGGTGCTTAGAACCACAAGTGATCCGAACCTAACCCATGAACTGGTATGATACTTGAGCAACTAATTTAGAATAAATAAAATAGCTAAATTTGTTGTGCGGAAACATAATCAAGACATAATCTGGATAAATCAAATATTGATAAAGTTTACAACCTGATAAAACTAAAGAGAGAACTGAAATTTACATTTTATGACTCTAACTTACTATCTATGAAGCCTACTATAGATAGCGTGGACATGCCTCCAACTACCCCAAATCAATACACATGAATAATCAAAATAAATTACATGAACTACAAATAAATGGGGTCCCCTAAATAGGAGAACTCATCATCTGCTGGCTAGAAGCTGTAACTGTCTGATTACGATGTGTAGGCTACAACTGGTACCTATATTATGAGACAATGTAGCACATAGACATATATATGGATCAGTACTTTTGGAATGTACTGAGTAAGTGGGGGTGAATTCAATACGTAAAACTGAATAGGTACATAATCTTAAATACATGCATGATAAGTATTAGTAGACTCACCAAGAGACTAAGATAAACTGAAAGATGAAGTATCTTAAAGCATGCACAACAAAAATAATCTAATAAGCTGGTGAATCACTACACTTAGTTTCTTAAAACCTTACTTTTGTAGAATGAATAGAACTGAAGTTGGGAAGTGGTAAATCATGAATATTGTATATAAATCTCATGTAAAGCTGAACATATTATAGAACTATATTAAGGATCATGTATAAATCCTGGGTCTAAAACTATGGGATGAAACTGATATAACTCAAGGATTTGAATATAGCAATATACTTAGTATGAATGCATGAACATACAAGGGATGCCTGTGTGACTGAATGATTGAAATCTAAGTAAAGGGATAACTAATGTATATATACTGACTAGCTGATATCTGAATACAAACTAACTGATTTATGAACCGACATCTAAATACTTATCAACCGACATTTGAATACTAATTTACTAGTATCTGTATAGTTATTAACTTATAGCTTCATACTGATTAACTAATATTTGTATGTTGATTAACTGATATTGAATGTTGATCATGTAATACTGAACTGTACTTAGTCTGAATAACTATATTGAAACTGTGGGAGGTATCATGTAACCAACATGCCCCAATCTGAGTTGATCAGGGTCCAACGTATAACCTCATCTAGAAGGGTGTCAGTACAGTACCACGGGTACTAACACTGGCTGTGTGGATCCATAAATCTGATGTCCCGAAGGACTAGGGTGTAAAGCTTAAACTGACGGGTGACCCCTGAGAGGAAGTCAAGCGTAAACTGATCGGTGACCTCTCATATCCTATGCATCTATGTAGTTCTGGAATACAAGAATTGCTACTAACAACTCTTCCTAACTAATAGGGAAGCCGTCATCCCTGCATTTTCTTAGTGCTAAATCCTACTTCAAACTGAACTGACACTGAAATGAACTGGTGCATACACTGAAAATTGATATGCTCAAATATGGTGTTCTAAAAATTAATAGTGCATGCATAATCTGAAGTAACCATAAACTTGTAAACTAAGGTAATTAAAATGAAATAACACTGGTAGGTTTGTAATAAAAATGATAATCTGAGTATGGGGATCAAATTATGATTCTGACTTACTTATTACATGAAAATTTGAAATCATGTAAAAACACATAGGTATAAGGTGTTCATAACCCGCCAGCACTGAATGACCATAAAGCACGATATCAACACTTAAAACTATAGGATGGGAGTCATGGTTCAACGACCCAAAATATAAACATCTCACCAAGTAAGTGAAGATCATGAACTTGAACATGAGAATGTGTTAAACATGAGAAATCAACATGATTACACGACTAAATTCATAAATTAAGGGTTTAACATGAAATTCACTTCAATATGACATGGGAAATTGAAACTTAAATTGTGAGATAACATAACTATCTATGGATTCATACTTGGACATGAATTGAGTTCAAATAACTAAGGAAAAATATAAAATAAAACCATCTTGAACATATGCAACTTCATAATAAGAAAAACTCATCTTTTTAATCAAAGAAAAGTTTTTGGGCTCTATGGGTGAAAGAGACCCATGAATGAAATCCCACATACCTTAATTAGATGAATGCTTGAAGAAATATTTCAATTGAAGATTGAATCTTTGTGTTCTTGAGAGTAAAATCTTGGATTTTTGTTCTTGGGAAAACGGAGAGTTTTTATGTGAGTTGTTTTGAGGAAGATGGACAAATAATTCCCCTTTTTGAGTTATAAATCGTGTTTAGAAGGATGAGGTTGAGGGGAAAAGACTAAGATGCCCCTTGACCACTTTTTCTTGTGGAAATAACCCTCGTGGAGCAACCCCTAGAAAGCTGGAATAGACCTTGAAACGCGACCCCCAGAAAGGTGGAATAGCCATTGCGTCACGAGCATATCGCGACCCCTTACTACTTTGAACAAAAAAGGTCATAACTTTTCCCTCGGGCATCCTATTAAGGAAAAGTTTTTATCATTGGAAAGATATCTAAATTATATATCATTTGGTTGGTATTGAGCTGCAAAATTTCACAAATATAAGAAGTTATACATGTTCAAAGTTAACCCTTGTAGAATTGAATACAAACTTTTGACGAATCAAAGGCTCTTAGCTCAACTTTGTTCTAAGTGATCCTTGTGAACATTTTTCACCTCATACGCACTTAACACACTATGATAAATATAATGACACATGTATTCACATATAAATCACAAGATTAGATTTACATACATAGAATTGATGGTTCAATGTCTAGCCTAAAAATGTGGGGTGTTACATTATCTTTCCATTGTAATCATTCATCCTCAAATGATGGATAGGAACTTGTTGAAGTCTTATAGGTGTGGAATGATGTACACATGACATGTCTTGTAATGAAGGGTATAGCTAAACTGAAACATTATAACTTTATCATGAAGTTGATTTCTGACCTGACTTGACTTTATTGACTATAAGGAGTTGATTCATGCTGAGAGTTTAGAACTCACTTGAAAAGTTTGTGATATGAACTTACATATAGAACTGCACAGTGATAACTAATGCAATAAATTTTAAGAGTTACTACAGATAGAATAAAGTATGTAACTTCTCATTAGGAATTATTCCTTAACAAAACACATATAGGGATCAAAAGAAAAGGGCTTCATGGCATCACCAAGTACATTATGAAAGCACAAATCATGAGATAACGAAATCAAGGCCATACAATGGGTATCACAGTGTCTAAGTTGGAATACTTAAAAAACTAAGATCATACACTGAACGCTTATGTACTGAGTCATAACTAAATAGCAGAATTTGAAACATGATGGATGAACTGATTTCAATTTGTATTCATGGACATAAATGAATTACCTCATGGAATAGACATGTTCATGAAACTTCGAATAGTAAGACTAGACAAAAAGTTGGAAAACTATAGGAGCTTATCTTTCTGACTACTAAACTAAATTATTGGTTATACGAACTAAATTATACTTAAAGTTTTCCATCAATTGGAGTATTTCCTTCAACACCTTTGCCAAGATGATCTAATAACATTAGGGAGCAAAGAATCTTGGGCATGATATAAATAAGATATCTGAGTAAGGAATCTTAATATGGCTATAACTCTGTAACATGGAACAAAGTCCTATGAAACTTATTAGGCTTTCGTCGATGCAATTTCTATCGCTCAATCTTAGCCCCAAGTCTGATTTGAACTATATACTCTCACTATGTTCAAGCCTAGCTCAAAATCTCAAGGTACTACACATAACACCATACCACTAGTCTGAACCATGAATTCAATACCCCATGTGTGTTTCACATCTTTTATCTCATGAATAATTCCTATTACCACTTCAACAACTACATTTAACCTTTTACTAGGAATTTACTAACGCACAATGCATTCTTTTACCTATGTACCAACATGACATTCTAGCCTATCCTTTAACACCATATGAACTTCTAAACAAACACTCATAAAAACATTTTTCTCATATTCTCTAAGCTCCTATCAATAATAGCTTTCTAGAATTATCTTTAGGAAGACACACATAGAATTCCCAACTAACCATGACATATAATGAAAGTTATACGTCAATCATCCTTCACACTTATAGCCTGAGATACAACAAGCATGTAACAATATTTCCCCCCACATGAGACATTTACTCTCTTCCATCTAAATAATTACTTATTACCACTATCATAAGTTCACACCATCTAGAATTTCAAATCAATAAACTTTAATTCTTGCCTACACTATTTTAAGCTTACTGGTTCACCTTTCACACAGTATCCCATGGATACATAATATACTTACTTCAGAAAAACACTATCCCTACTTCACTTCTGCTAAACTTCTTGGTTCATACTTCTAACTCTAGATAATATACTATCATAGGATTCTGAGAGGGAATTCGAAAGCACATCTGACTTTGTATTAGTGCACGATTCTCATGAACATGAACAAAATCTTTCAAACTTTAGAACTTAAAAGCACTGATGGAATACTTTCGAATCTGCATGGAATCCCATAACTATCTATCAGGTCTGCCTGAGAAAAATCTATGTGGAAGGATTTAAATTGGGCTATTTCTATTGACTCAATAATAAGGGAGAGTTGGAAAGAATAAATAACGTAAGAATTTGCATAAGTTCATTAGAGAACACTTCTACTGCACGATCTAAGACAAGTAAAAAGGAAAATATTTCTTAAATACCCTGTACCCTCTCGAAGAAAAGTATAGACATCTCCTTACTATTCCACAAGACTCTACTATACATGACTTTATTGACACCCTAGGATACTTGAAATCTAGGCTCTGATACCAAGTTTGTCACAACCCAAGACTACCCCCTAGTCGCAACACTGTGTTTAGAACCATAAGTGATCCCAAGCTAACCCATGAACTGGCATGATACCTAAGCAACTGATTTAGAATAAATAAAAAAGCTATATTTATTGTGTGGAAAAATAATCATGACATAATCTGGATAAATAAAATACTGATAAAGTTTACAACCTAATAAAATTAAAGAGAGAACTTGAATTTACATTTCATTACTCTGACTGACTATTCAGGAAGCCTTTACTATACTAACTATAAATAGTTGGGACATGTCTCCACCTGCCAGAAATCAATACACATGAATAATCAAAATAAAGCATACGAACTACAACTGACTTGAGTCCCCAAAATAGGAGAACTCATCATTTGCTAGCTGGAAGCTCCAACTGTCTGATTATGATGTGTAGGCTATAACTGGTACCAACATTAGAAGACAATGTAGCACATTGACATATATGTGGATCAGTACATCTGTAAAGTACTGAGTAAGTGGGGGTGAACATGATATAAAAAAATGAATAGGTACATAATCTTAAAAACATGCATGCTAAGTGTTAGTGGACTCACCAAGAGATTGAGATAAATTGAAAATTGAAGTATCTTAAAACATGCATAACAAATAGAATATGATAAGATGGTGAATCACTACACCTAGTTTCTTAAAATTTTACTTTTGTAGAATGAATAGAACTGAAGTTGGGAAGTGATGAATTAAGAATACTATAAATAAATCTTATATAAAACTGAACATATTGTAGAACTATACTGAGGATCATGTATGAATCCTGGGTTTGAAACTATGGGATGGAAACTGACATAACTCAAGGATTTGAATATACCAATATACTTATATGAATGCATAAACATACAAAACCAGTATAATATGTACTGAGTTGATCTGAGTAACTGAATAACGGATGCCTATATGAATGAATAATTGAAATCTAAGTAAGAGGATAACTAATATATATATGTACTAAGTAGCTGATATCTAAATACGAACTAATTGATTTACAAACACTAAATAGTTGATACTGAATACTAAATTACTGACATCTGAAAACTGATTTACTAGTATCTGTATATTTATTAACTGATATTTGTATACTGACTAATTGATATTTGAATGTTGATTAATTGATAGTTGAATATTGATCATGTAATACTGAACTGTAATTAGTCTGAATAACTGGAATAAAACTGTAGAAGGTATCATATAATCGACATACCCCAATCTAAGTCAATCGGGGTCTAACCTGTAATCCTAGTTGGATTGGTGTCAGTATCGTGCCATGGGTACTAACACTGGCTATGTGGATTCACTAATATGATGTCCAAAAAGACCAGGGTATCAATCCTAAACTGACGGGTGACATCTGTGAGAAAGTCAAGACTAAATTGATGGGTGACACCTTATAGCCTATGTTGGCTACGTAGTTTTGGAATACAAGAACTTTTATTAAGGACTTTACCTAACTGAAGGGGAAGCCTCCATTCCTGCATTAGCTCAGTGCTAAGTCCTACTTCTAACTTAACTAACACTAAAATCTTAAACTGGTGCATGCACTGAAAACTGATATGCTCAAACATGGTTTTATGAAAACTAACTGTGCATGCATAATCTGAAGTAACCATGAACTTCTAAACTAAGGTATTTAACATGAAATAACATTGGTGGGTTCATTATAAAAACGATATTCTGAGTATGGGGATAAAATCATGGTTCGGATAGACTTATTACTTGAAAATCTAAAATCATATAAGAACATATAGGTATCGGATGTTCATAACCTGCCATCACTGAATGACCATAAAGCACGATATCAATACTTAAAACTGTAGGATGGGAATCATGGTTCAAAGACCCAAAACACAAACATCTCACCAAGTAATTAAAGAGCATGAACTTTAATATGGGAATGTGTTAAACATGAGAAATCAACATAATTACACGTCTAAATTCATAAATTAGGGGTTTAACTTTAAATTCACTTGAATATGACACGGGACATTGAAACTTGAAGTATGAGATAACATAACTATCTATGGATTCATACTTGGACATGAATTGAGTTCAAATAACTAAGGAAAAACATAAAATAAATCCATCTTTAACATATGAATCTTCATATTAAGAAAAAACTCATCTTTTTAATCAAAGGAAGGTTTTTGGGCTCAATGGGTGAAAGGGACCCATGAATGAACTCCCACATACCTCAATAAGATGAAATCTTAAAGATATCTTACAATTGATGCTTGAATCTTTATGTTATTGAGTGGAAAAGATTGGATTATTGTTCATGGGAAAGGGGAAGGTTTTTATGTGAGCTGTTTTGGGGAAGATGGGCAAATAATGCCCCTTTTTGAGTTATAAATCATGTTTAAACGACTAGGGTTGAGGGGAAAATATGAAACTGTCCCTTGGCCTATTTTTCCTGTGGAAATAACCCTTGTAGTGCGACCCTCAGAAAGGTGGAATGGTCCTTGCGATGCGATCCCCAAAAATGTAGAATAGCCCTCGTGTCAGGAGCCTATCGTGACCCCTTATTACTTTGTACAAAAAAGGTCATAACTTTTTTCTCGGGTATCATATTAAGGAAAAATTGGTATCGTTGGAAAGTTAAATCAATTATATATCATTTGGTTGGTATTGAGATGAAAAATTACACATATATAATAAGTTGTACACGTTCAAGGTTGACTCTTGAAGAATCAAATACCAATTTTTGGACAAATCAAAGGCTCATCGCTCAACTTTGTTCTAAGTGATTCTTATGAATATTTTTCACCTCATAAGCACTTCACACACTAAGATAAAGATCATGACATATGTATTCATATATAAATCATGGGATTAGAGTTTACATATGTAGGAACAACAGTTCAATGTAGAGCCCAAAAATGAGGGGTGTTACACAGAGCTCAATTTATTTCGGCATATCTACACTTACACCCATATGAGGAGGAGGATGAAAATCTGGGTTATGTTACACCAACCGAATTTGGATCCATTGTTCCTTATGATTTATCCCCTAATGTGAAATTTGATACCACTAGTTCTATAATCTAATTATTGAATTTGAAAGGTATATTTTTAGGAGCAGCTAAGGATGACGCAAACATGTACGTTGCAATTTCTTTTGGGATCTACACATCTTATACTATTACAGAGGTTGATCAGGAAGCATTAAGATTAAGATTGTTCTTATTTTCTTTGATAGGAGAAGCATCACTATTTCTAGGGGAACTTCCAAGAGGATCTATCACTACTTGGCATAAGTTGAAGAAATAGTTTTTGAGAAGATTTTCCCTCCTGCACGGATGCGACAATTGAAGGATGAAATTTATAGTTTCAGGATGTTACATGTAGAATCTATGAATGAGGCATGGTTTCGATTCAAGAAGAAGCTGAGCATGGTACCGAATCACAGAATCAAAGGATCTAACATGTCAAAAATATCTTATATATCGCTGAATGACAGTTCAAGAGCTATGGCGGATACTGTTTTAGGAGGACCATTTATGCATCTTCATTTGGATGCTATGCAGGAAATGATAGATGATATCCCTATGACAAGTAGGGGATACCATACTAGAGATTCAAAATATGATGGTGGTATATATGATATTAGAGAAAAAAATACTTATAGAGTTGTGAATTATATATTAGTATAAGAGGTTGCACAGCTTTGTACAGATATTAGGTTGCTTTTAAAGTAATTTGCATAAATGAGTGCTGAGAAGGTGAATACAGTTGTGATATTGGGGTCCACTTCTAAACAACTCAAGATTGAATCTGAAGAAGACGCAAAGTATCTTGATCATAGATTGGTGGATTTCCAATAACAAGGGAAAGGAAATCAAGGTCAGAACTATTATGATGATAGATACATAGATAGAAGTATTGACAGAAATGGTGATTCGCAGCATAAAGATAACTATAAGGAGAAGAGTGACACATATACTCCATCAAGTAGTTGAGATATAGAGTCCAAAATAAAGGATTTTTTGTCTAAGTTGGTCAAAGGACAAGAAAGTCAAGAGAACTTCCTAAAAGATATCAAAGCTGATCTGTCAGGATTAAACCAGAAAGTTGAGTCACATTCTATAGCAATCAAGCAGTTGGAGCAACAATTTGGTCAGATGTTACCCATAGTAAATTAGATATAGCCTAACAATATTCTAAGCAATATAGTGGTAAACCCTATAATTGATAGCCAATGTCATGCCATTACTATTCGAAGTGGTAAAGTCACTATAGATCCACCTGTACCCACTGTGATGAGTAAAAGAATGATGATAAGTCAATTGATGTAGGGAGCAGTAGCAAGTAGATTGAAGAAGAAGAGAAGGCTACAAAGCTTGTTCTAAATCCCATTCCAAAGCCTCTTCATTCTTATCCACAAAGGCTAAAAAAGAAATAAAAAGATGGTAAGTTCCAAAAGTTTTTTTATCTATGGTAAAAGAAATGTCAGTCAACATATCGCTAGTAGAGGCATTGGAAAAAATTCCTGGATATATAAAATTTATGAAGGATCTGATCACCAAGAAGAGAGCAGTCAGTTATGAGTTGATTGACAAGGTTCATAATTATAGTATTGTAGCAACTAGGTCATTGGTAGAGAAGAAAGAGAATCCTGGTGCTTTCACTATACCTTACACTATTGGATCTTTCAACTTTGTGTGTGCTTTGTGTGACTTAGGTGCTAGAATCAACCTCACGCCATTTGCTATTTTCAAGCAATTGGGGTTGGAAGCTACAAAACCCAACACCATGAGACTAGTAATGGCAGATAGGGGCGTGAAAAAGCCAATTGATATTCTATATGATGTATTAGTGAAGATGGATTATTTTATTTTTCCTATTAATTTTGTGGTCTTATATTGTGAAGTGAACTTCGAAGTCCCAATTATTCTTGGAAGACAATTTTTGGCTATAGAAAGACGTTGATTGATCTGGAGCCAGGGCATTTGATGCTGATATTGAATGATGAACAGGTGATATTCAATGTATGCAAATCCATGAAACAACCTAATGAATTGAGAGTGATATTTGTTATTAATATGGATGATGAGAAGGCAGATTCATTCCATGATGTTGATGTAGTGACCCTATAGGACGATGGTTCTGATTCAGTTATTTCGATTGAAGAGAGACTAAGTGTTGAAGAACTTTCAGCTGTGATCATGAATTTTGACTTTATAACACTCAAACTACACCTTTTTAATGAGAATGTAAGTGATTGTTATCAGTATAAAAGCCAACTAGGTTAGGGTCAAATCCCACAAGGGAATATGGTGTGAACTTAAGTCATTTGCAATTTAATCAACTGATAGCTGGATGTTTCCTGAAATGGTGGTTTTTATTTTAGCAAGTAATTTTTGGTCACTTTAGTTACAATGTTCGTAATCAAAAGTTTATGGAAAAACTAGAATTATGCTCACTAGGGATTTTGGTACTAGACAGATGCTAATGGTGGTTCAAGATTCTCATAGTAGGTAGGACAACAAGTTATCTTTATCAAAATTATTCCTAAATGTCTCTTGACCTACTTAAGTATTTAATTACCTAATCCTCTCGGACTTAGGGAATTTATATTCATGACCAGATTTTACCTCAGATTAATCAACCTTGTTACAACATTAATTATTAAATGAAAGTTTTTAGTGCTTCCAAGTCCCTGTTAGTAATTCACTTCCCACTATATTTGATTTTTTTCAAGAAAATCAAATTAGGTGTTATCTATCATTTGCAACCAATAGACGATACTTAAAACCTCAGAAATATCAAGGATTCTTACCACCTTTTAAATTTTGAATACTCAACACTTTATCAAGACTTAACCCTAGATCCCATAATTCAGGTTAAAGGAATTTATTTGCTCATGATGTAATAACCAAAAAAACCAGTTATATTTATGATTTGAAAAATAAAATTACCACAAGATGAATAAAAATTAGAGATTCTCAGATTAGATCACAGTAGTAATCCCAAAATAATGATGATAATCTCTTCAAAGTAATTGCTTGTTCAAGTCAAGAAACTAGAGAGAGAAAATATCAAAATACGTGTCTCCAAAAAATGTTTGGAACTCTCTAGAAAACCCTCAACAAGATTTTAAATAGTTCATCCTAAATAAAGAAACAAAATCAAAGAGTTTAATAATCCATCAAATTAGGTGACGACATTCGTCACAACCTATCAGGAGGCTGACGACTTATCATAAATGTCGTCAGCTCCCGGTTGGTTTTGATACTCACTACTTTAGGCTGATGACAAACTGTGATGACCTATCAAATCCTTAACGACTTATCACAAATGTCGTATAGTCTCTACCTCAGCTCTCATGTTCTGCCTTAGGCTGACGACAATTTTCATGACCTATCAGCTCCTTGATGGCTTATCACAAAATGTCATCACAACTCTCAACTCAGGTGTATTCTCTGTCTGAGGCTGACGATGAAGATGATAACTTATCACAGGAATGAGGACTTATCAGAAATGTTGTCATCCACACTTCTCTTTGAATTACTTCAGATTTTAACTCTTTTGCTTCCATCCTTGTTGGTTCTCTTGCATCACAGTTTCTACTGCAAAATCAAACATAAAACAATCAAAAAAACATTAGTTGCTTAAGACTTTGCAATGATTCTTAGTTAAAAGCCTCAAATATGTTAGCATTAGCTCACACATCAAGACGCTCAACATAAAATAATTGCTTGTCCTCAAGCAACTTAACACAACTAAGAGAATAGAAAGTAAATTTGGCTGTCAATCATCCATATTATCTCAAAACACTTTCACCCTCTTCAAGGTTAGTTAATTCAAGAACAATGAAGAAAACCAATGCAACACATAGAAATCAATATACGGCATTAATTTAGTTACATTAACCATGCATATACCAGTATTACACTCTCCAAACAAGTTAGCAACTAGCAATACATTTGGTGTGCCCTCACACAAAGAAATCCCCCTTATCTCATATCAGTAATCCTATACGTAACCATGGGGACAATTAAAACACTCACTCTCATAAAAAAGTTCCAACCAATGTATGCCAAGTACCATAGGCTTTCCCTTATTTTCATTACCTAGATCTTCAGATAGGTTAGCTAGGATCACTATAGGTCTTCTCATAGGCTAGTGATATAGGTTAGGGGATGGTATGATACTCGATGGTATTTACTGTGACTAAGCCTCCTTGATACTACACTAGGTTTCTGGGGTTTCACTTATTATCCTTTTCCACTCTTCTCTTTTATTGATCACACTTATTTAGGCTGGGTGTGGTATTTTCCATAATCACTTATTCTTTTTCTCAATTTTTTTCTTTTTCTTGCTTTTTTTCTCCGTACCCAGCTTTTTTTTATTCTTTTCTTTTATACTACCTTTCTTTATACTTATTCTGTATCATGCACCCCTATGATAGCCACCCTCAACTTAGGCCATTTTCCTAAGTCAAGGTGCATAGTGTCCAAGGAAGATCAGGGCCAAAATAGGTTTATTGTGATCTAAATAGGAAAGTGACAGGTGTCATAAAAACCAATACGATAATCAGGCTCAAAGCAGGGATCAAGGAATATTATGAACATAGGGAAGGTCATTTAGGCTAAAGTGAGCTCATATTAAAATGTGTCACGATCCTTTCCTAACCCTTATCCTTTAACCTAGGTAAGACTAACCGGGAAAGATCTAGCTTCAGCACACAGAGGGAACTAAGTAATATCTCACATATACTTGGCACACAGGTATATCATAATATACTACTCATTAAGTTCGTGCAGCTATTTAGAAATGGTTATTGTGTTACTATAACTAATGCCATACAAAGATGCACAGTGGTCACACTTAAATACAAATCACATAGTTAAAGAACTAGACCACTTAAAGAGGTATACAAAAATCACAAAACAATTCAACTACCTTAAGTACAAGTGTTTCTCCTAGTCTGCTACAAAATTTTACAAAAACAATTTACCCTACACCCTTAACTTAAAATCAATGAAAATCTAAACTTAGAATTGGAGTATACTTGGAATAGATCAATCCCGGGGGTCATGGGTTTCTGAACCTTCTGCCGCATCCTTAGCTACCTTATCTCCATCAGGAGCCTTGCTCTATTCTGGTCCAGCTAGTCTATCGGTCTCTTAAAGCCTACTAGTAGAGGCCCCTATGGCTCTTGCTTGGATGGATGCCTCCCATCTCTCATTATCCACTAAGGACTCAATCTTCTCCTTCTTCATTTTCTCTTTTTAGACTTCTTTCTTGCCCTCTTCTCTACTTTATTTTCTTTATCACTGTCAGGCCTCTCTCTCTTACCTTTGCCTTTCTTCTCACCTTTCTTCATATTTTTCATCACTATCTCCTCAGTGAGATTAAGCATCGAGATTTCTCTCTCAAACTGCTCAGCTGTCGGATCTGCTGACACCATAAAGTGGTGTTATTATAGCTTCCTAACCTCTGCCTTTACTTTGTCTAGGTCTGATCTGAATAATATCATCTCTAGAGTATACCTCTCTTTTGACTGTGCATTAAAGTGGTTCTCCAATTCATCAATTCGGCCCGACAAAGACTTGTAGGGCTCGAGTGCAGCCTTAACCCTCTTGTCCACTGAAGCCGCAAATTGCTTAGAAAAGAGTTTAAGCTGAGCCTTGCACCACTTGGACTGCTTTTCTACTCTTCTAAAATTCATAGGGTTGAAGGAAAATTCTACTGTAGGCACTGCAGCTAAAGTATTTGTCTCAGTTCTAGACACTAGACCTGTTTGTGCTAAAGATATTGGTGGTGCAGCCTCGGAATCCTATACTTCTACATTAGGCACTGAGCTGGTACCTGTAACTAGTGGATCATCTGGAATCTCTGCACCCCTGTCAAGCATTAGCCTCGGCTGATTTTCCTCATTTTGGATAGGATTGTGGGTCTTCTTGGAAAGGAGTTCTTCTTCCAACCCTACAATCTTTGGCACATTGGCTGCCCTACACAACCTTGTAATCAAACAAGGGAAGTGATATGCTAAATTAGACCTTGAGCCCCAAATCTTTATCTCTTCGGTGATGATCTCTCCGAAGTTTAATTTGTGGTTAGCCACAAATCTTGCGACTAGTATTGCTCTGTTATCCCCGAGGATATAATCGCGATCTGTGGGTATCAACCAGGTGTGTACAATGCCCTACAAAAATCTTGCCTCTGAATTCAGAGAGGCCTTGAAGAATCTTTCACTTGGGTTGGTCAGCCATTCCGATTCTCCATTAACTATGAGTGTGGATAACCAAAACCTTTGATTTTCCCGATGCTTCAACCGGGCATAGAAAGCAGGTAAAGTGGCCTTAGGAGTGAAGTTTGGACCATGAAGGAACCTGTTGATTATTTCTTCAGAAACATCAACCATTACACCCCATACTGGGACTTTATCCAACAAAGGTTGGTTAGCTGCTTTCTCCCTTTCTCTACACATGTTTTCTAAGCGATCTTGGTAGTTTGCATAGAACTCCCTAACTAGTGTAGGGCAAAATGAATTTTCTTCTCTTGTAGTCCATCCCAAATTGTAATCATAAAATTTCTGCTCTACCTTGGGGTATCTTTCAACCCTTTAAAGATGATTCTTTTCTCTTCAAAGATTGGCCTCTTAACCGCCCTTCTGTTAGTTCTATAAAGCCCATCAAAGAAACTTTTCTAAGCTTTGGTAATTTGCCACCTAGTGCCATCTCGGACTTCAGGATTCTTGCATTTTACCATAGTTCCCCTGATCAGAGATTCTTCCTCATCTTATGGATCGATAGAAGGGGACTCAGTTGATGGTACCATGGATTCAGGTTTCCCAAACTCATGCTCCCCGAATCAGGATGATCTGAATCATGCTCTTCAGATTCAACATGTTCAGAATCTTGTTGCTAAGAGGTCGTCTACTCAGAAGCTGTATGTTTAGATGTTGTTGGCTCAGTGTCACTCTCTTCACTCTCCTCCACTTTGACTGGTGGAGGTGGTGAAGGCTTTTTAGGGTTTTTCTTCTTTTTTTTCTGCCGGATTAGAGGATTTTCCTCTTCATAATCAGACTCTTCATTGAAGAGTCTCCGAGGTACATTTCCCTTGTTCACTTTCCTTGTAGATTTTGAGTTCTTTTATCTAGTTACCATTTCACAACCTGTAGAAAGAGAAAAACCATTATTCGACCCTCAAGAGTATAAACACAAACACATCAATTATTTGAAGTTTCACACCCCTTGAAAGAGATTATTCATGTTTCAGATCCCAGGTGTGATAACATTTCTGATAAGCCATCACAAATATGATAGCTTATCACAAATGTTGTCAGCTCTAATTAGAAACCATTAAATTTTATCAACTTCTGACGACATTTCTGATAAGCTATCACAGTTGTGATAACTTATCATGAATTTCGTCAGCTCGAAATAGAACCCACAACATTTTTAGCAACCTTTGATGACATTTCTGATAAGCCGTCACGGTTGTAATTACTTATATGAATGTCGTCAGCTAAGGATACAACTCTAACTTGACTTTAACTTGTTTTTTAATCCGCTCCCTAAAATCCTATACGTTCTCATTTTTGAGTAGAGTTCGTAAGTCCCAAGCTTGCACAACAAACCCTAGTTCCTGATTTTCAGCCATTTGAAAGATGACTTGATTCAAGATTCTTGGGAACTTGGGTTCACCTCATTTTATCACTTACCAATTAACAAGAAGGGCTAGGTTTCGAGTATACCTGGTGGGTACCTTCACTTTGATTACACAAGCAAGAGGAACTAAAGAAATATTCTTGATTTTGATTGCAAACCCACACACAAAAGGAAATTTTCTTTTGTTTTAGTTGTAAATACTTTGAAAAAAAAGAAGAAAATAAACTATGGAAAGGAAATAAAACTTTAAGTAAAATAGAGGAAATAAGCAGAAAGGTGGAAAGATAGTGTCTTGGGCCGGGTCGGATCTTTTTACCTAGGCCCAGACTTTCAGCTAATTTTGGGGTTTTTTGTGTGACAATATTTCTGATAAGCCATCATAAATATGATAGCTTATCAAAAATGTCGTCAGCCTTAACAGACCCAACCTCAGAACTGATGTCTCTAACGACAAATCTGATGGGTTATCATAATTGTGATAGCCCATCAAAAAAAATATCGTCAGGAGAACTTGGCTGAATACATCGATTCCATCTTATTTGCACTAGAACCTAACTATAAAAATAAATAATTTACTGCAACATAAAAATTTTGGGTTACCTCCCAATAGCGCCTGATTTAATGTCACCGCATGACTTGGTTATCTTGACTACTCAGACTTCACCAAGATAACCTGCTGATACCTATTTACCATCTTCATAGAATACGTCTACAATTGAGAAAACACTCATCTCTTTTTGTTGTGTCATAGATGAGTGTATTTTGAATCGTTTTTCTTTATCATTTAGCCAGATCTTCAGCTTATTCAGCTCCATATCTACGATCACTCTCATGGTTGCAAGGAATGATTTTCACAAGATGATGGGCACTTCAAAATCAACCTCACAGTATAGGACTACAAAATCAGCAGGCAAAATAAAGTCTGCCACCTTTACCAATACATCATGTAATATGCCCACTGGCTGCTTTATAGACCTATCTGCCATCACCAATCGTATGTTCTTCGGGGTAGGATCCCCCAAACCCAGTTTCTTGTACACCGCAACTGGCATTAGGTTTATACTGGCTCCCAAATCGCATAGTGCTTTTGTGAAATTCAGGGAACCAATAGTGCACGGGATGGTAAATGCTCCCAGGTCTGCCTTTTTCTACACTAAAGACTTTGTAAAGATAGCGCCACAATGAAGAAGATTGTCCTCCAACTCATGGATAACCTTCCATTTCTTGGTCTTTCATAAACTTTGCATATCCTGGCATTTGCTCAAGTGCTCAACCAAAGGCACATTTATTGTCAATTGCTTGAGCATTGCCATGAATTTACTATATTTTGCAACATCAGTTTTTTTCTACAACCGCTGAGGAAAGGGAGGTAGTGGTCTTGGGATAGTTTTCAACACTACCTCCTTTTCCTTTTCTTTCTCTTTTTCTGGAGCATTATCAGAATTATCCAGCTTCTCGGACTCCACTAAAAAACCTTCTTCTGGTTCATCATCAACTACCTCATCAACTATATATTTTCCCACAGAAGGGACAGGTAATATCATACCACTTCTAGTGGTAATCTCCATACATAAGCCATCATTCCACGAATTTTGGACCGTATCACTTGGTAATGTTCTGCTCTTCCTCTGGTTGAATATTGCTAAGAGTTGGCTCATCTGCTGCTTTAATTATTTGATTGCGGTGGAGTGCAAGTTTACCAACTGACTAATAGATGATAGATCAATCTTCATAGTAGTTACACCAGAGGTTGTAGCTTCCACTCCCTTCAACAACTAAGCCATCATGTCCTCCATAGACATCTTTTTAGAACTTGTTGTAGCAGCCTCACAATTTCTAGGAGGGACATAGAGCCCACTTCTGTCATCGTTGTTTCTCTAATTTCCCTACTCTCTATCTTTATAACTAGGATTATTATAATAATTTCAACCTTGATTCCCTTGGCCATTGCCTCGGAAACCCTCCTGATTATTAACATAGTTTGCCTCTTCTTCTGTATCAGTATCAACTCTGTCTTAAGATTCCACAGCTTTTACCTCTCAATCTTTCCTGATACCAAGTGCTTGGTTAGCAAGTCCATCTATGTTTTAAGGTATGCCATGTCTTTGTCACGCTTCTCATCTATTCTATGTTGTTTTGTAGTAATACCACTAGACATAGTTGGGATAGCTGCCACAGAGTCTCTAGTATGCCATGCCCGACTTTATTTGGTCATTCGTTCTAGCATCTCTGAAGTATCTTGGAATGTAAGATCAACAAACGAACAACTAAAGGATTATCTATAATTGTCTTTGTCATAGAGTTAAGAGCCCTGTACAAAGTATCCATCAAGTGTATGTCTGTCATATTGTTGTTCGGACACTGCGTCAACTTTTTTTTTTAATATTTCCCAGGTTTCATGCAAGGCTTCAATTGGGAGCTACCTAAAGTTGCTGATCTCATCCCTCAACTGTACCCTTCTAGAAGGCAGAAAGAACCTTTTTAGGAAAGCTTCTTTCAACTGCCTCTAGTTGGTTATAGAATTGAGTGTCAGGTCATTTATCCATAATGTTTCCTCCCCATACAAAGACAACAAAAACAATCTCAACCGAATAGAATTTTGGCCCAGTCCTGGGTTATCAAAAGATTTACAGATGGTGACAAAATTCACCAGATGCAAGTTTGGGTCATCCCCAAAAAGGCCACCAAACAACCCCTTCAGATTGAGGAGTTGAATCATAGTACTCGTAATGTTGAATATAGCCCCAGGTACAAACGGTGGAGGAATTATTGAAGCCATTGCACCTGCTCCATCTATTCTATCATCATCATCATTGAGGTCATACTGGACTAGTTGGTACTCTTGCCTTTCTCAGAATGGACGATTCCTGTTAATATTACGTCGTAGTGGTACAACTACTTGCTCTGCACGCCTTGGGTTACCATGATTTAGCAACTCCTCATCTCCAAAATCTTCATCCTTAGGATTTTGATATCATTCTTGTTGACTGACATTTTTCACATTTACTTGAGCTCTAGCTAAGGCTGCTAATCTGTCAGCCTCTTACTATTCTGTCATTCTTCTAATTCGTTGTGGTTCAAGATTAAGTGGTAATAATGGTTCTATGAAACTTCTGGAGCTCGGAATACACTACAAATATCCTACAATAAACAAAAACAACAAATGAACATAAAACTAGAAAACTTGACTAACAATCAATTAGCGCACCCAACTTTAATTTACAACCGTATTCCCCGGCAACGGCACCATTTTTTATAATGCTCAAACTACACCCCTCTAATGAGAATGTAAGAGATCATTTTCAATATAAAACCCAACTAGGTTGGGGTTGAATCCCAAAGGGAATATGGTGTGAACTTAAGTCATTTGCAATTTAATCAACTGATAGCTAGATGTTTCCTGAAATTGGTTTTTTTTTAGTTTAGCAAGTAATTGTTGGTCACTTTAGTTATAGTGTTCGTAATCAAAAGTTTATGGAAAAACTAGAATTATGTTCCCTAGGGGTTTTGGTACTTGACAGATGCTAATGGTGATTCAAGATTCTCACAATAGGTAGGACAACAAGTTATCTTTATCTCGGACTTATGGAATTTACATTTATAACCAGATTTTACCTTAGGTTAACCAACCTTGTTACAGCGCCAATTATTAAATGGATGTTTTTAGTGCTTCTAAGTCCCTGTTAATAATTTACTTCCCACTATATTTGATTTCTTTCTCAAGCAAATCAGAGCAGGTGTTATACATTGTTTGCAACCAATAGACGATACTGAAAACCTCAAATTATAAAGGAGTTCTACCACTTTTTGAATCTTCAACACTCAACACCTTATTAAGGCTTAACCCTAGATCCCATAATTCAGGTTAAAGGAATTTAGCCGCTCATGATGTAATAATCGAAACAACTAGTATATTCATGATTTGAAAGATAAAATTACCACAAGAAGAATAGTAACTAGAGATTCTTAGATTAGATCACAGTTGTAATCCCAAAATAATAATGACAATCTCTTCAAATTAATTGCTTGTTCAAGTTAAGAAACTAGAGAGAGAAAATATCAAAATATGTGTCTCCAAAAGATGTTCGGAACTCTCTAGAAAACACTCAAGAAGACATTAAATAGTTCAGCCTAAATAAAGAAACAAAATCACAGAGTTTAATAATCCCTCGAATTAGGTGACGACATTCGTGACAACCTATCAGAAGGATGAGACTTATCACAAATATCGCCAGCTCCTCTTTGCTTTTGATACTTGCTGCTTTAGGCTGGCGACAAACTGTGACATCCTATCAACTCCTTGATGACTTATCATGAATATCGTCAAGTCTCTACCTTAGCTCTCATATTCTGCCTTAGGCTGACGATAATTTTGATGACCTATAAGCTCCTAGATGGCTTATCACAAAATATCATCATAACTCTCAATGCAGATGCATTCTCTATCAAAGGCTGATGATGAAGCTGATAACTTATCACAGGGTTGACAACTTATCAAAAATGTCGTCAGCCACACTTCTCTTTAAATTCCTTCAGATTTCAACTCCTTTGCTTCCATCATTATTGGTTCTCTTGCATCATAGTTTCTACTTCAAAATCAAACATAAAACAATCAAAAACAACAAAATTTGCTTGAGACTTTGCAATTATTCTTAGTCAAAAGCCTCAAATGTATTAGCATTAGCTCACACATCATGACTCTGATGGTATCAAGGAGTATGAGTAGTTAGTAAGTGTACTATAGGGGTGTGGTTCTTATAATTTTGCACCAAAGAAGATTGGCTTAGACTTGAAGAATAGAATGACTTCAGTTAAAGGCCCTCCCATCTCACTTGCAATATGCATTTTTGGGGTCCAATAACACTTTGTCAATTATTATTGCAGCTAATCTAAGACAGTTAGAGGTAGAAGCATTACTTTCAATTTTGTAGAAGTTAGAGAGAGCCATTACATAGTGTATTACAGACATTATAGGTATTCCATCTGGTTACCGTCAAAATACAAATTGAGCCAGATTGTGTTCCATCTATTAAACATCAATGTCGACTTAATCCTCCTATAAATAAATTTATTGTTAAGTGGTTAGATACTGGTGTGGTATTTCCTATTGCTGAAATCAAGTGGGTCTGTCCGGTATAAGGCATTTCAAAGAAAGGTAGAATAACTGTTGTACCTAACAAGAAGAATGAGCTAGTGCTTATGAGGCCAGTAACTAGATGGGGAGTGTGCATGGATTATAGAAAATTGAATGCATGGACTCAGAAGGACCATTTTCTAATGCCTTTAATGGATCAGATGTTAAACATATTAGCAGGTAGAGGATGGTACTATTTTCTTGACGGGTACTCAGGCTATAATCAAATAACTGTTGAACCTGAGGACCAAGAAAAGATGACTATTAAATATACTTATAGGACCTTTGCATTCAAATGAATTCTATTCGGGCTATGCAATGCCCCAGCCATATTTCAGATATGTATGATATTTATTTTCTCTGATATGATCAAAGACACCATTGATGTTTTTATGGATGATTTTTTAGTGGTTGGTGACTTTTTTTATAACTCGCTCATTCACTTGGCAAAGGATCTACTAAGGTGTGAAGAATTAAACTTGGTACTTAATTGGGAAAAGTGTAATTTTATGGTCAAAGAAGTAATTGTGCTTGGGCATAAGATTTCAAAGAGATCCATAGAGGTTGATCGATTAAAGATTTAAGTGATTGAAAAATTACCTTACCCAATTTCTGTGAAGGGAATTCAAAACAGGCAGGTTTTTACATGTGATTTATCAAGGACTTCTCAAAGATTGCTAATCCTCTTTGAAAGCTTCATGAGAAAGAGGTAAGTCGTCCAATCATTGTGTCTCCGGATTAGTCCTCACTTTTTTTTAATTATATGTGATGCTAGTGGAGTGGACATAGGGGATGCACTAGGACATTGGAAATAAAATATTCTTCATCTCATATACTCTGATATTAAGGCACTAAATTCTACTCAAAAGAACTGTACCGTGATGGAGCAACAGTTATTAGCAGTGGTTTTTGCATTTGAAAAGTTTAGATCTTATTTGATTGGGACAAAGGTGAATGTGCACACTGATCATGCAACATTGCGGTACCTAATGGATAAAAAGGATGAAAAGCCTAGGCTTATTCGGTGGGTTTTGTTGTTGCAAGAAATTAACTTTGAGGTAAAGGACAAAAAAAGCACAAAAAATCAAGTTGTTGATCACTTTTCTGGACTGGAGGAGGAAGCTATACAGAAGGTTGCTAATGGGTTAGAGATTAATAACAGTTTTCTAGGTGAACAGATATTGGCAGCTTCCCAATATCTTATTCCATGGTTTGTAGATTATACAAATTACTTAGCCAATGATCTAGTCCTAGAAGACTTTTCATATCAGCAAAGGAAGAAGTTCATCCATGAGTAAGGAAATTTTTCTGGGATGAAACTTACTTATTTAAGATATATGCAGATGGAATCATTTGCAGATACATACCTGAGGTGGAGATGATGATCACACTTGAAGCTTGTCATTCATCGCCAGTTGGGGGTCATCATGAAGGGGCCCGCACAGCTCATAAAATCCTACAATGCAGCTACTATTGGCCAACCATATATAAAGATGTGCATGATTACTCTTTTGCTTGTGATCAATTCCAATGACAAGGTACAATTTCTAGAAGACATGAACTACCTATGACCCCTATGTTAGAATTAGAAGTGTTTGATGTATGGGTCATAGATTTCATAGGACCTTTCATGAGTTCATTCGGAATGAAATACATACTTATGGTTGTAGACTATGTTTCGAAGTGGGTGGAAGCTATTGCACTTCTTAACAATGAAGCACACATTGTCACTAAATTTTTTAGAAAGAACATCTTCTCTCGATTTGGCATGCCATGGGCTATTATTAGTGACGAAGGGTCACATTTTTGCAATCATCTTTTCAAGAGTCTTCTTGAAAAATATGGAGTTAAGCACATGGTGGAAACACCCTATCATCCATAGACTAATGGACAAGTTAAAGGATACAATAGAGAAATCAAGTCCATAATGGCGAAGACTATGAATGCCAACAGGACTAATTGGGAAAGAAATTTAGATAATGCATTATGGGATTACATCACATCTTATAAAACCACCATATGTGACTCACCTTATCAGTTGGTGTATGATAAAGATTGCCACTTACCAATAAATATTGAGCATAAGGCACCATGGGCGTTAAATAAGTTGAATCTAGAGTGGAAGGATGCAGCCAAGTCAAGGTTGAACAATATCAATGAGTTGGATGAATTCCTACTCTGGGCATATGAAAGTTCAGCACTTTACAAGGAAAAGATAAAGTTGCATCACGATCACAAAATGAAGAAAAAAGTATTCAATAAGGGTGACGAAGTACTGCTCTATAATTCCAAGCTTCATTTGTTTCCAGGTAATCTAAGGTCATGGTGGTATGGTCCATTCACGGTGATAAGAGTCTATCCCTATGGTTCTTTAGAATTCAAGAGGTATGGTGAGCCCCCATTTAAGGTAAATTGTCAAAGAGTGAAGAACTACCTGAGAAATATAAAAGACATAAATGAAGTAGCTAATATTGAATTTAACGTAGACTATGTAGTCAAGGAAATTACGTCGTTCCATGATGTTAAATCAAGATTGTATGAGAGGTAACCCATATTTGTTTCCTTATTCAGTTATAGGGTAATATGTTTGTTTAATGTGCAGGGCTAAGAAAATTAGAAAATACTCAAGGAAGTTGAAGAGAAGTAGTCATACAGAATCTTTATGAGTCGTATCTATATGGTATGACTTGAGAGTAAGAATAGTTTGACCTCGGTGAAAAATCAAAATCAGGTAATAGTTTCTAAAATGGATACGATTCTAGAACCCAGGTAAGGCTCAGGTCTATATGAGTCAAAGAAATAACCCGTAAGCCTAGGTATAAGTCGTATATACAACTCATACCCATGATTACTGGGGTAGATCACGGGTTGACCTGGACTAGTTCTTCAATTAAAAAGAAAAAGAGGCACGCGATCGGGCACCCATTTGATCTAACTCGTACCCACACTACATTTAAATCTAGTTCCAACCTTTAATCCACAAAATCACTTGAAATCAACGTGATTAAACTACCATCAACTTCGAATTGCTTAATTTTATTGATTGGAACATGAATTTGAGAACAAGTACAACTTGGAAGAAAGACTACTATATCTTCCAAACACCAAATAATTTTTTTTAACCTATCTTTTCTACTTTTGAAGTTATAATGGGTTGTGGTTGCTACTATAAACTTAGTTGAGTAGGATTTATGAAAATGTTCAATTGTTGGTAACCCAGCTTAGGTATTCATGCTGGAAATTGGAAATTGGGGTAGATCTAGGGTTTTGGAAATGGATTTGATATGTTTGTGTAAATTGACATTGGAGACAAACTTTAAAGTTGGACTTGTATGTTGTAGTTGATATTAAACCTCTTACGACTCATATCAATTGGTATGACAGTCGTAATGAGATTCATACCAACTGACAATATAGAAGTTTAATAAATTTGAAGTTATGAAATGGATACAACTCAATAATACGAGTCGTACCCAGACCATACGACTCATACTAATTAATTCATACCTACCTAGGATGATTTAAATTGGAATAAATGTTTTTGATCTACTTACGACTATTTATAATGAGTCATACCCTGCTGGTACGACTGCTTAGGAAGAGTCTTAAGCTAACCAGTGAATAAAGGTCATGCACTTTATATGATACGACTCGTGCATATAAGTTGTACCCAGTAGGTACGATAAGTACCCACCACTCGTACCCTAAGAATAACAAGAACATTGAACTTTAGTTTTAAATTTTTCTTTTATTTTCATTACGTAGTTACTAATAAGCGTACATTTGCAGGAATAATGTCTCCAAAGAATGTTTTCTCATCCAAATAAGATAAGAAGGTGACTAAGCAAGCACCAGTTGTGAGTCCAAAATCCAGTGATTCTGAGTTCAAGGTTTCCATTAATAGTAGTGGATAATTATATGAGGACTCCACCACAGGAAAAACTATTTAAAAATAGAAGGAAGCTGAGAAAGCAAAGGGGGAAAAGGTGATTCCTCAAGAATCAGACTCACCTTCAAAAGGGTTGAGGAGGAAAAATCCCACTATATCTTCACCACACACACCATAGCCTACTAATAACGATGATGATGAGGCTGAATCTAGCTCCATATAAGAAAGTTCTAAAGAAGCTCAGGGTTCAAAAGAGATGGATGAGACACCGATCGACAGACAGGACCCCCACTTGCACTGACCACTACACCGGTGCCCATCATTGAAAGATGGGGGTACCCCAATATGTAGAAGACATACAACAGTGGGTTGTTCCAATTTTTGGGTGGAAAAATAAAAAGAGTACTTTATCTAAAGCGAAAATGGACTACTACTGGGATGTCTGAGTTATCGTGTTTTGAAGAGCACTTCAGACAATACAGATTTGAATGGATGACATGAGCACTTGAAAAATATAGTGAGGTCCTCGTTCATGAGTTTTACGTAACATATAATGGTGGGCTTCAGAGGAAATACCCTCAAGGCCAGTTTTGAAAGATAGGTGAGCCTATAACTTCCCTTGTGATTCGTGGTGTGTAGGTAGATATATCCCCCAACACTACTGGGAGATTCTTTTATGGACCAAATTTTTAGACTCCAGTCAACACAGCAGAGATGGATTACGGGATGACAGAGATGAGGAAGATAACTCGATGGACACTAGGTTTTGAGAAGAAGATGGTAATTTTTAGATGGATAGCAGAACCAATAACTTCAAATAGCATGAATGATGTTTGGGTTGTAGGAGGCCCCAGAGTGGTCTCACAGTATATAAATAAGAGTACCCCCAACTTTGAGGGTAAGGCTAGGTGAAAACTAGCCCAAAACCTATTGTGTCCTACTACTGGTGATGATGTTCTAAGCCCAATCCAAGCATAAATGATAGCCATCTTCACAGTTGATTACCATTTTGATATCACTGAGTTCCTATCCCGATAGTTGAGGGATAGGGCAGTTAAGAGTTAAAAGTCATTACTAGCCTACCCATGTATGATTAGACAGGTATGTTTAGCCACCCGAGTGCTAAAATTTCCTAGGATAGATGAAATTATTGAAGCTCAGATGATATTTGATATTGGCCTGATTAGAGAGGTGGCTAACCCACTGGCCCAACCAGCGAGACAGGCAATAGATATTTTTGAAGGACTATTCCCTAAAGATGGTTAGACTGAGATCCCTGTTGTAACTGAGGCTACTAAGGCAAGAGCACAGAAAGAGGGCTTCCATACTAGAGTAGCAGATACTTTTAGTGCCCGACCACCAGTCCAGTCTATGCCACCTAGGCCATGGGGTATGCCTTTTGGCATTATGATAATTTCACAAGTATCATAGACCGAGGTTATGACCAAATTAGCTACGCATGATGCAAAGGTATGCCACATAGAAGGAGAAGTAAAAAAGTGGCTGGACAGGCAGTTTGAGGACCACGATAGGCAACTCCAAGGGAACCTATATGCTTTCTAGTCAAGCATCACTCGATATTTTAGTGAAGGGAAGGTGCTAAATATTATTGATTTAATTATCTATGTGCCTAATATTAGGTCAGTCCTGGATGATTTAATGGTCGCAGAGACCAAAGAACAAAAAAGAGAAAAGAATAAAAAGAAAAAGAAAGATAGAGCAACCAGTAAGAAGGCCAGACTTGAGAATATTCAGGATTAGTGGGACTGAGAGACACGGGTCCATGAGATGGCTAGGGGAGCTAGTAGATTGAGAGCTTCCGCTGTTGATGCTATGGGGGTTTGTGTCGTGTCCCCAACTACTATTAATATAGTCCTGACTGTTGGGATAGTGGATGATGAAAGTGGGATCCAACCTGAGGGGCCACGCCCTGATATTGATGCGCTGGCGCCATGAGCTCCTAGGTATGACCTTTATCCTTACTCTATTTATTTTTTGTAGCACTGGGGACAGTGTATAAATTTTAGTTGGGGGTGGGGGTTATTCCGAAAAATTTGGGAGTAGCTAAAATATATAAGTAGCTAAGACTAGAAGTTTGTTATGACTTGTAAGTTTAATGAAGGCAGCTGAGATAGGGAGTAAATCAGTGCACCTATGGAAGAGGATTATTTTTTATTATGATTTTTTGAGGATTTTAAAAAAAATTAGTTGTAATGAAAATTTTTGAATTTGTTGTAGATTTTTTAGTTTGATTATTAAAACACTGCTGATTTGATATGTTATTATGCTAAAATTATGGCAAAAAAGTTGATCCCTCTCAGAAATTTTGTTTAATTAATTGTGTGATTTGTATACTTGTATGAGACTGTTGTGAATTTGATAATGGCATTACGATTAGGGATTGAAAAGTTAGGGACAAAATAGCTGCATGGTTAGATGACTAGTACTTAGTAATGTAACCATGTGAAATTGTGTGTGAGGTCTACTAAGTTTCCCGGTGTGTTGAAATCTAGAACATGCCTGGTTGCTTTTACCTAGGTCTAGAATAGTTAGGTAGCAGGTGATCATAGGCCCTATTAGTGTGAGTCCAATTGAGCCTAAAATACCCTAACCAAATGAATAAATCACTTTGATCCAAATATTTGATCCTTTATAAACAAATTTTTCTTATTACACCTATCACCTTCCCGTTTAACTTACGATGAACCTATTTTAGACCTATTCCTCCTGTGGATACTGTGCACCTCAACTCAGGCAAATCACTTAAGTTGAGGGTGGCTATTATAGGGTGTGTTAGGGAGAACAAATATGAAGAAAGTGGGTTAAAGAAAATTAGTTAAAACTTGAGTAGGTGTGGTGAAAAGAAAAGAAAGAAAAGTTGCAATGAAAATTAAAAAAAAAGGAAGAATAAATGCTAGAAAATCACACCTGGCCCAATTAGAATGTGCTTAAAAGAAAAAGTGTGATAAAGGCTAAAATGAAAAAATAAGTGAAAAGTAAGTGGAACCCGAGAAAGGCGGAGTGCCCAGGAGGCTTAGTCACTAAATGAGTCTCAAAAGATATCATACCAGCCCTAAGACTACGTTACAAACCAAATAAAGTCCTGTCGTAATCTTACTATGACTGTCTGACAACTTAGGAAAAGAGAATAAGGGCAAGACTATTGTATTTTGCACACACTAATGATACTTCTTTATGAGTGAGAGAGTTATTCATTATATCCTTGAATAGAGTGGTTTATCCAAATGAAGAGTGAAAAGGATTTCCTTGACTGTGAGCGCATATGGGTTATGCTGCTAGGTTGCTAGATTGTTTGATGAATGTAATTTATGTCTATGCCCAAGTGCCTATTACTAATGTAATTCCATCATCGGACTTCTTCGTGTCTCTATGTGTGCTAAATTGCTATAGACAGTATGAGTTGAAGAGTTAAAATTAGAAGGGAAACAACAAGATTTGAATCAAGTTCAAAATAACCGCTATGGGTTATTTGAAATGTTCCTATTTAAGCATCGTCTCTGTGCTAGAAAATAGTTATTTGGTTATTTTTGCTGAGGACATGCAAAAGTCTAAGTTGAGAGTGTTGATGTGGCATGAAAACACGACACTTCCAATGCTTAAAACCATGAATATATGCGTGAACTTAGGATATTTTGTTAGATATGATGCACTTTAGTGTACATTGTAGGTAAAATAGGTCTACAACAGTGTCTGACTGATAAGAAGAGAAAAAAACTTGAAAAGGACCAATTCTAATTAGGTACGAGTCATATCTTGAGCCATGAACATCTGATATGACTCGTATACTGAATCATTCGAACAACAGAACCAAAAGCCAACCTGAAGCTACAACTCAAGTATCCAAGTTGTAAGCTATGATAAGAGTTGTACAAATTAGCCATAAGAATAAGAGAACCTAAGCTACCATCCAGGAGTTAAAGTCTCAAAAATATATGAGTCGTAAGTCTGAGTGCGACTCATAAAGGGAAGACATACACAAACTTATGTTTAAAGCTTGGAAAGACAAAAGTTCCTGGTGGATACAAGTAAAGGACACAAGTCATACACTAAGGTACGACTCATAAGCAGAAGTCATGAGCTGAAAAGAAAGTTCAAGCCTTGTGAGATTAGACACTGGAATAGATATGAGAAGCCAGGGTATGACTCGTATGATGCTGGTACGAGTGAAAAATGAGTCATACCAACTGCTGACATAACTTAACCTTTCCTATTTTTATTAGGACTTTTATGTTATTTTGAGATA
This sequence comes from Capsicum annuum, assembly GCF_002878395.1. Classification (NCBI taxonomy): domain Eukaryota; kingdom Viridiplantae; phylum Streptophyta; class Magnoliopsida; order Solanales; family Solanaceae; genus Capsicum; species Capsicum annuum. The sequence goes on from NC_061118.1 coordinate 121,409,050, forward strand.
CTATAAATAACCTAGGTTTTATTTTTTATTAGGTTACGCTCTTTTACATATTATTACAATCCTCTTACAATTGCTCTTGAGATTTTGGGTTTTTTATTCAATGAAATACTTTGGAATTTATTCATCTTATTCTAGTGCAATCGATTTTATGTGTTCTTCAGTGATAATCATGGTTTCTTGCACAAACATGAGTGGCTAATCTCCATAACGAGGATTGTGAAAACTCTAGCGGATTAGCTACATAGAGGAAGTGTGAGACTCATCAATTTTAGGGTTTTTTCATGTATCTTAATCTTTTTCATGATAATTAATCTCAAGTAGTTGGAGTAGCTTGAGATATTATGTATTTGTATCCATCCCCACAAGGGAGTTTGTGATTGGGGAAAGAAGATTAGGACAGTGATTTGGGATTCACCTCCACCCTTTATTCCCCTTTATCTCATCTAATCACTTGATACCAAAAGGTGATAGTGAACTAAGGTCGTAGAAAGAATCAACAAGACAACGCCCTGAGACATGATCGGTAAAGAGTGAGATTTATCTTCACACCTATAAGATGGCTTATCATACTTATCTTGTAGACTTTGCATGCATAATAATAGAATAGTTGGGTTGATCTCAAGAAATTTATAGAGTTAAGAAGCCATAGGGAACACAAGCCTAGTATTCATCTCATATTTTCTACAACTCAAAAGCACTAAGATTTTGTTTCTACTTCAATTGAAACTAAAATCCCCTAATTTACTTTTCGATACTTCTCGTGGATTACAAAAAGTAAAGCAACTATTCATATTTTTCATGTGGGATTGACCTATTTAGATTGGTGGTGATGGTATCTTGAGGTACCAAGGCATACTATAGGTTTTCAATGTTGATGGGTTGAGAGAGCGGATCTTGGTTGAGGATCATGAGTCGCATTATGTCATTTATCTTAGTTTGACGAAGATGTATTATGATATTAAGAAGATTTATTAGTGAAACAATATGAAGAGAGATGTGGCTATATTTATGGATAAATGCATGGTATGTTACCAAGTGAAGATTGAGTACTTGAGGCTCAGTCGATTGACTCAAGAGATCAAACTTCCGGTATAGAACTAGGAGATAATTAATATGAATTTTGTCACCGGTCTTCCTCTGTCTGAAAATTAGTTTGATTTAGTTTAGGTTATCGTGGATAGGATGACTAAGTCTATTGCTAGTGAGGACTAATTATTCGGCAGAGGATTATGCAAAGTTGTTCCTCCAAGATATGGGAAGTTGTATGGGGCGACTGTTTCTATCATGTCAGATTGCAGTAGTTCTCATCGTATTTTTGGTATTCGTTTTAGAGAGGTTTGTGAACTAAGATAAGCCTTATTACTGGTTTCCACCTGCAGTCGGGGGCAAGCAAAAAAGACTATTCGAACATTGGAAGATATGCTTTGAGCTTACATGATTGACTATGGTGGTAGTTTGGTTGATCATTTGTCTCTTAAAGAGTTTGCGTATAATAATTCACTACAAGAAGAAAGGCATTTGTCAACAATTTTTTTCATTGCTATTTGCTGGATGTCGTTGCCAAAAGTACCTATTGTAACAATAAAATAGTTGTTGCATGTCGTTTCAATAAACCCCGATGTAAAAAGTTTACGCAATAACAATTGATATTGTTTCCCAAAATTAAGGCTACAAATTGTTTTTGTTGCCATAGAATATATTTTATTGTTAAAATATCATTCTATTTGGACTTAATAAAACATTTCATAAATATATTATTTTTTCAACAATATTATGTTGCCAAAAATTGGCGGGAGAGCTAGTCACCTGTGTATTTAGCAATAACTTTATGTTATAGCTACAGGCATATATTCATATTTCATTATAAATCATAAATAACCATAATTCTTTAATATATATATATATATATATAAACAAATATATCATACATATGTAAATGTCGATACATAAGATGTCCAACAAAATCTGTACTTTTCAAGTTCACATCATTCCTATAAGTATGTTTAATAAAAAAAAACAAGGTACCATATTCGATATCACTAAATTATATTCCAATAATCTGTGTCTTGAAGAAATATCATCTAGTAGCTTATGTGTTCCAATACAATACACCAATAGTATTGATTTTTCCTGTAAAAAAGATGAGTATAATTACACTTCAAAAATAAATCAAAAAAAATATAAACACAAATTGAATAAGAACCGTAGAGAAGCATAGCTTTACATGAGAAAGAAATTCAGTCATGGAGCTTCCATTAGTCTAAATTTATCCTTACCAAGAATGATGGCTCTGTTTCATATAAACCTCTGAATGCAGATTTGACTCTTAAGGGTGCATTAAATTTTCAACTACTATTCGGACTGAATTAAAATCAAGCAGTGAATTCCATTTTGCATATAGACATGTTTTTAATTCTTATTTTTTATAATAGTGATGCAGTACAATTGATTTTGTAGATTGTTGATTGAGTCACTTATTCCTCGGGAATATAAATATCCACAATTTAAAAAAAAATCAAGAAATATCTATGCCTAATAGAAAAACAATACAAGAATCACTATCAAATAATATATGTCTAATAAGAAAATAATACAAGTATGACTATCAGTGAATAAAGCCTTACCCCTATCTTATGATTGTAAATTTAAAGAGGTTTTCAAAGGACTCTCAGTCCAAGTAACACACATAGCCTTTGGATATATTATGAATATAAAATTTCTTAACAAAATAATTAACTTATAACGGCACTTGAAATAGACATCAAAAATAGAGGTGGAAAATGCAAAATAGGATTATATTATTAAATAAAAATGTAGAAAGAAAAAATTAGTTGAGTATGAATAAAATGCCGCAATTCGTAGAATGATTTGATGAGAAATTGAAAAGCTAATGGAAAAAAGATTTCACCCGAAACACATAAAAGTCAAAATGGAAAAAAAAGGGGAGCAGTATAATTCTGTCATGGGAATGCTATACAATCTAATCTACTTGTATAATATCAAATCAGCTCAAGGTTCATAGTACTCCAACAAATATTGCCACACTTTATGTAGCCAATTCAATTTAATGAAACCTTATTTTGAATGGAATCTTTGACACATATGCCTTCTCTACTTTTCTTGCTAGTGAGAAACTTTGAGGATGGAACAACTTTCAACGTAATCAAAACCATCAGCAAAAAGTATACAAGAAAATTGAGAGGTGGTGTGCATACCTGAACTTAGCAAAAATGCATAATTTAGGCGTTAATTTTCTAAAAATCATAATCATCAACTATGTCATACCATCTAACAAATGGGTGAAATAAAAAATAGTATAAGACACTAAAGCTTTCAGTACATGGAGAATTTGGGGAAGGGACAAATAAGAAGTGTTGATGGTATGTAGTCTGGCCCCATATTTCCGGAAGAGGCTTTTTCCTCAACTTGAACTTATGACCTCTTTGCTAATGTAAAAATTTTTACTATATTGATATGGAATTTTCTAGCAATTTTACATCAGTATTTTTGTAATCTAGTTGGTAAGAAGGGGAAATATAACAATGCCATAGTAATAATTCATAAAGCAGTATTACCTGTGTTTGCAAAGGTACTTTCATAACCCTCAAAGACCAAGAAAATAACCCAACAACAAAAAGGTTATCATATAATTGATAAACAAAATAAAATAGTCAAATTAAAACTAGGAAAATAATAATTAAAAAAAATTAACGGAACTTTGAATATGATTGCATTAATAACCCAGAAACATCACACTTAGTATTTCCGTTCATAGCTACCATTCATTCTATTAGAATTTTCTCTAATGTTGACCTAAAATCATGAAATTACACCTCTTCATATTTTAAATTTTGACCAAATGTAGAACTTAAAGGAAATACTTATTAACTAATTTAGGGTTTCAGGAAGAGGGAATGAAAAAAATTGGGGAATTTACCTCTTAAAGGAATGTGTCATGTTATTATCACCATCGCCTATCAATCTCCGGGCCATTCTTGTAAGCTCTCTTCACATGCAATAAAAAATAAAAATGAAATCTAGCTAAAGTAAAATCAAAAAAGGGGAAAAATTGGAAATGAAAATGAGGAAAAAAAAGAACTTTGCCACCTATGTTAAAATCATTTGGGGCCACAAACAGAATAAGTTGTTGAGAAAATAATTACTTTTCCAACAATAAAAATATTTTCGCAGCAATTTAAGTATGTTGTTGCCAATTTATTTATATTTAAATTTATTATAATTACCCACAAAATGTGGCAACGACATTTAGATATTCCCCAACAAGAATAACATCATGGTTAAAAGTTTTACATATAGCAACAATAAAATTAAGTTGTTGCTATTATTGATTTAAGCCTATAATTTTATAATTGTTTGGAAACAATTATAGATAATTATGTGTTTTGTTGTAGTGATAACAGCTACCACTCTAGCTGAAACACCCTAGATTTTTTACCCTTGGAAATATCTTAAGTTTTTAGCTCACTGCCTTAATTACAACTTGACTATACGAGTTATATGGTGTCTTGAGGGTTCAGGTGACCCAGTATTAGTGTTTCTAGTAATGGTGGTTGGGTTTTTTGTCTTGGTTACTACTTGGTGATATAAGTTGTTAAGTGTGGTGATGAGTCGCTAGGACAAACCTTAACCAAATCAGTAACTTAGTGGCTTGACTTTGCTCTAAGTATGAGTGGCTCACTAGGAGTTGTGATGATAGGTTATGAGTCATGAGGTAAAGTCGTAGGTTGTCCAGTGTCTGACCTATTTTTGTACTATGATGGTTACGACTAGACCCTATGAGTCATTGGGTTAGGTTATGAGTGGGATTATGGAATCATAAGGTTAATGATGTATAGGTGTCCAACTCACTATCTAGGATATGACTCAAGGTTATGAGTCGTATGATGTGGTGATGAGTCAATGGGTTAACTCGTGACCAAAGACGATTTCTTTTACTTCTTTTAAGCTGAGAGTATTCTGGAAATTTCCCACTTTAAGTCCCTTTGATACCATGACTTAAAAGCTTCCTTTGGACTTCATTAACGCATTATTCCTAATAAAACACTTCCATATTCTCTCTTAAGATCTCTGTTTAAGCTAAGGCTAGGATTTTAAAGGAAGTGGTCATTTAGGGTTCTAGGGGTGCAAGATTTTCATAATTCCTTGGTATTTCAGGCATGTTACTTCACCCTCATTGTTATTTTACTTAAACTACATGTTTCAGTGTATGGATTTCATGGTGTTGATATGATTTTGAAATAAAGGTTTGGGGTCTTTGAATGTTTAATGTTGAATGATGTTTTCCCATGGTATAATTATATTTTTCCATGTTTTAATTATGGTTTTTAACATGTGGATGCATAGGTATGGTGGTGGAACTGGATAATGGTAAATTTCTCTAAATTTGTGACTTTTGAAGTAGTTAAAACCCCAAAGTGCTTGGTTTGACTAATTTCTTGAAACTAATACATGGTTTAAATGGTTAAATGGTTAAGGATGATTTTAAAACCCTTGCATGGTACATGGGTATCCCCCAAGTAATTTTAATAATAGAGTCTGCGGGATACACGAGAATCCCCTAAGCGTTGGCTAATGATTGCGAGCTATAGTCGCTATGACGATACCAATTTATAATGCCTTAATAATTGACTCTTGGAATTGGTGGTTTGGTTACGTGTAAGTTGTTTTAATTGGGAAATTATGGGGGTTGTAATAGCTAGTTGTGAAGGTGTGAGTTCAATAGACGGACACTGAAAACTCATATTTGCCGATATAAGGTTTGGTCTTTGTGACCACGTATTTGTGGGGTAGAAAAGAATCCCCAAAGTCTATACATGTATATATGTATCATGGAGGATGAAGTGTACATGATAATCCTCATCCTTCTATGATATCTCCATTTCATGCGGCTACATGCATTGGGGTACGTTTAAGGGGTAACACTAGACCCATATAACTCGTGGGTGGACTTACGATGGTAAAGCTACAAGACCAAGGTTAAGAATTTAAGTGCATGCTAAACTTTGTTCCCTATCCCGGCATGGATATATATATATGATTACATATGGTTATTTGACTTTGTTTTGAACTGATGGAATTATTTTATCATTATCCCTGAGTTACATGCTAGTGTTAACTTCGCTAACCATCTTTGGAGGTTGTATCCTCACATGATGCAGGAATTGGCAATACTTTCACTCCTCTTGCTCAGTAACTTGGTGATTTAGGGACAACTTTTAATTCAGATTGATGTGGTGAGTTACATACTCTGAAAGGCTCCATTTCATGTTATGGACTTCCTTATATCATTTTTATTTCATTGGTTTTGGTTTTGGCTATGGCGGGGGCATGTCCCGAGTGTATATTCTTTAATTTTAGTTAGAGTCTTTGTTGTACTACTATGGGCATGGGCGGTGTCGGTATTAGTGTTATCATTGATATTGGTATTGACATTTGGATTGGTATTGGATGGTTTATTGGTTGTGGCTTTCAATTTTGATTTTACACTTATTATCATGTATTTAATCTAATATTATCTTATCTTATTATATGTTTGAAATTCATATGACATGGGGTGTAGGGCGATTAATGTCTTGGTATTGGGGGTGGTATCTAGTCCTTGTTGAACTTGAGATACCAGCCACGACTAGGCCCTGGTTCAGGTTATGTTACTAGTATTGGGATGGATCTATTTGAGGCATTGTATGGTAGGAGGTGTGGATCTCATATTAGGTGGTTTGAGGTTGGTAAGGAAGAGATATTTGGCTTGGATTTGGTTTACCAACCGATAGAGAAGTTGAAGGTGATTCGGGATAGACTTAAGGCTACCCAAAGTCGCCAAAAATCCTATGCGGATATGAGGCATAGAGATTTAGAGTTTGAATTTGGTGATTGGGTATTCTTAAAGGTATCTTCCATGAAGAGAGTAATCCAGTTTTGGAAGAAGGATAAGTTCAGTCCACGATATGTCAGCCCATAATTGTTCTTGAAGAGGGTTGGTAATGTGGCATATGAGTTGGAGTTGCATTCTAGTTTAAGCTTCATCCATCCGATGTTTCATTTTTTGATGTTGAGAAAGTGCGTAGGTGATCCTTTAATGATTATTCCTTTGGAAGAGGTGGGTATTTTGGATTCCTTATCGTATGAGGAAGTCCTGATTGAAATTTTAGATTGGCAAATTCGTTGGTTGCGAATGATAGATATAGCTTCCGTAAAGGTCCTATGGAGGAACCACATGGTTGAAGAGACTACTTAGGAAGTCGAAGAGGATACGAAGTCCAAGTATCCATTGTTCTCCGCTCTGGATAATCATTCTTAAGGTATGTGTTATTCTTAACATCTTTGTCTTCTGACTTTGTTAAATAAAAGAATGATTTCCTTGGCATCTTTATTTTCTGCGTTTGTTAATGGTAAGAGTAGAGGAATATGGAGTCAAATAGTGTTAGAAATTGCCTCAAGCCATTATGTAAGGACGAATGATCCAATTGGGGGAGAATTGAAACACCCTAGATTTTGTCCCTTAAAAATTCCTTGAGCTTTGAGCTCACTTCCTTAGTTATGAACAGATCCCTAGAGTCGTAGGGTGTCCTGATGAGTTGTTAGGTGTAATTGTAGGATGTCTAGTGTATATACCAATTTATGTTTGGTGTTGACTACGACTAGACCCTACGAGTTGTAGGGTCCCATTACGATTGGTTTCATTGAGTAATAAGGATAATAGTGTTGGGTGCCTTGATGGTACTGCCTTAGTTACAACTCTTTATGACAAGTCATAAGGTGTGGTTATGAGTCAAGGGGTTGACTCGTAGTCAAAAGCAGCACTTTTTCAGCTTTTAAGTTGAGGGCATTCTGGACATTTTCCCTCTTACCAACTTAAAACCCACGACTTATAACCTCTTTTAGGGTGTTACTATCTCTCAGAAACATATAAGTAACTTCTCAAATACTCCTAAATCCTCAAGGTTAAGAACACTTGGGTTTTCAAAATGTTGATCAATTAGGGCTCCCAAGGGTGATTTCTCTCCGTACATCTTACTATTACAGGCATGTTACTCTTTCTTTGTTGTTAATTTTGTAAAATGATGTGATTTAAAGTATTGTTCATGAGATTATTGTGATAGTTTTGAAACAAAGCTTGGGTTTTTTTGAATGTTTATGAATTGAACAAAGTTTCTCATGATTTATTTGTGATTTCCATGCTTTAAATTTGATTTTGAACTTGTAGGTGCATAGGTATAGTGAATTAAATAGGAAATTGTAACTTTCCCAAACTTGTAGCTTTTGAAGTGGTTATAACCCCAACCTCATGATGTGAAATTGATTTTAGTTATGAGAACTATGGCAATTTGTAAAGATGAACTTGTCTTGAACTATTGCATAATATAAAGAGGTATTTGAAATACAATGATATGATTTAATGAACAAAGGGAGTCGGTGTTCCCCAATGTGTATTAATGAACTAAGGAATTTGTTCTCCCCAAGTTAATGGGTATTGTTTTAGCATGTTGTTGTTACCTTCCAAGTATAGCCGGTATGACGATACCAACATTATATGCCTTAATGTGGAATGTGATTAAATGAATAGGAATGTGTGATACTTGTTTTAATTAGGATATAATAAGTTGCATAGCGGAGTCGTAAAGGCGGACGTCTGAGTGACCGATACTAAAAATTGTGTTTGCTAACGCATGGTCAAAGTGACTAGGGAGGTTCGAGTCCCCCTTATTATTATTTTATAATTAAGGAGGTTCGAGTCCCCTGTAAATCATTATATGAATCGGTGTGTAAGTAACCTTGGTATATGTTGGATGGTTAAGTCCTCCATGTGCATATATATGAGAGGCACTGGGCCTAACTAGGGGGTGAGAGCTGGGGCCCATATAATCTATGGGTACTATTATATGACGGTTGAGCTACATAATCCAGTCTAAGGTTTTGAAAAGCATTTTAAGCCTCGTTCCCTATCCTGGAATGTGATATATATATATATATATATTATTAAAAGTGTGAAGACCCTTAGCAAAGTGATTTGAACTTTTTTCCTTTCATTAAAAGACCACTTTTAGACAAAATCATCTTTACTTTCCTTTTTTGGCAATAAAGTGCAAATATTACCATACCAATGTATTTTGAGAACACATAAGGAGCACCTGATCAGCCAATCCATCATAAGATCATCCTAATCAAGCCTCAGTTTCACTAATTACATATTGTCATAAAAAACCTATACATTTTCTAGCATGTTTGGATCCTATGTACATTTCAACTCTCTCTCACACTGTTGTTTGTATTTGTTGAAACAAAAACTCTATATTGACGTTGTATTTCCTGAATATTTTATCATTTCTAGCTAACCAAATACCATGTATCATTGCTCCAATTGCAGCTGCAACTACTTCTATTTTGAACTTCTTCCACCGCTGGTTCCTAATAAAGAGAATGGATTGCTTGATGTCTTTTTATGCAGACTGATATGCAACCAACTTTCTAATTTTTTCCAAAGGTTTTGTGCAACTTCACATACCCCAAATAAATGTGTAGTATTTTGTACCTACTGCTGCTCGCACAAGACATAGCAACTAGAATCTTTCTCCAAGCCAAGCCTTTGTAGTCTCTCTTTGGTAAGTAGTTTTATTTGCATTGCCATCCACATTATAAACCTATGTTTTGGGAGTGCTAATATGCTCCATATTAGTTCTGCTTCTCTCCAAGAATTTTTCATACCCAATAGTTTAGAATAACTATCAGAGATGGAGTATTTCCTAGAAGCAGTCATACTACGTCTATTCTGATTATACCAGGTATGCACGCCAAGTTTAATTTATGCAGTTGTTTCCAGTACCAGCTATACTCCTGAGGTAGTATATGCTCCCAGAAGTCTACCCCCTCTTTCATATAAATATGGTTAACTCATTGTATCCAAAGTGTTTCCTTATTATGATGAATCCACCAAATCAGTTTCCCCACAGCTGCAATATTCCAGAGTTTACAACACTTGACGTTTAAGCCACCCTGAGCTTTGGAACAACAAATTGATTCCCATTTCACAAAAGCAACTTTCCTCCTTTCATCAGTACCTCCCCATAGGAACTTTCTGCATTTAGCCTCCAGTTGCTTAACTATACTCTGAGGGAGAAGTAGTACTGAACTCCAAAAATTCTGCAGTGAAAATAGCACTGAATTGATAATTTACAGCCTACCAACATAAGACAAATGTCTATTTAAAGTAGCTTGAAGCTTAGTAGTGATTTTGTTACATGGCTGATGGTAGCCAATCTTTGTCCACTTTTTATGGGAAAGAGGCAATCCAAGGTACCTAATAGGAAGCTTACCCAATTTGAACCCTGTAATTGAGAGAATTTTATCCTGCACCCTTGAATTTGTTCTAGCTATAAAGATATTAGACTTCTCTTGATTTGCTTCTAATCTAGTTGTTGCAGTAAAGTGCTGCAAGGCCTCTATTCTTCTCTCACTGAAGCTTCATTGCCTTTGCAAAAGATTATAAGATCATCTGCAAAAGTAAGGTAAGTTAGTTTCATCTTCTTGCACATTGGGTGGTACCTAAAATTAGGGAGGTCAGTCATTCGGCAAAAAACTCTTAATAGGTATTCCATCACCAACACAAATAACAGGGGGGATATAGGGTCCCCTTGTCCCAATCCTCTTCTTCCCGTAAAGAATCAACATCCTTCACCATTCACTTTAATGGTTTAGCTTGTTGTAGACACACAATTCATGATCAACTGGACAAATTTAGTGGGAAAACCATATCCCTGCAGCATCTCTTCTATGAATTTCCATTGCACCATGTCATATGCCTTTCTGAGGTCTATTTTTATAAAACATCTTGGAGTTTTCTTCCTGTTGTAATGTCTCATCGGGTCATGACAAACAAATACATTTTGGATAAGTGTTCTCCCTTGGACAATCACAGCCTGGGCATGAGTTACAAGACTGTCCAATATCTTCTTCATTCTATTACACAAAAGCTTGGATATACACTTGTATAAAGTGTTACAGCATGAAATTGGTCTGAATTGGCTAGCATACTCGGTTTTTTCCATTTTAGGAATAAGAGAGATTATAGTGGTGTTTAATTGTCTTAGTAACTTTCCATTATGAAAGAAGTCCTTTATAGCTATACATACCTCAAGACCAATAATGTGCCAAGTAGCTCTAAAAAATCCCCCTCCATACCATTCAGGTCCAGGACTTTTTTTAACATTCATACTCCACAATATTTTCTTAATTTATGTATCTGTAACTGGTTCCAGCAGCAATATTTTTTTTTCTTCATTTAGGATGTGGCCCTGGGCATAAATGCTATATTAGACTTGATTCTTTTCCCATTAGATTTACCCTAAAGACTTTGGTAGTACTTGACAAAAATTCTTATAATGTGTTTCTAATCATGTTGCACACAATTATTTTCATCCTTTATCTGAGTAATAGAGTGTTGTAACTCAATTCTTTTCAATACTAAGAAGAAATACCTAGTGTTGTCATCTCTCAATCTCAACCAGCTGATTTTACTCCTTTGCAATAATATTGATTCAGCTGAGAATGAGGACCTTTGAAACTGTTGTCTCAGTTGTCTCTCTTCTAGTTGCAGTTGCTTATCCATAGGATTTACTTGAAGTTTATTCTACACTTTCTTGAGATCTTCCCAATCAATGTTTACTTGGTCCATTATGTGACCAAACTGATCTCTATGAAGACTTCTTAATTTCCTTTTTAATAGTTTCAGCTTTGACACTACCTTGAACATGTTGTATCAATTAATTTGAATTTTCCATACATCATCAACCATACTCTCAAATGAAGGGTGTGTGTTCCAGATGTTGCAGGTTTAATCTTTTTCACCACTTGTAGCAAATTTATTAAAGTAGGGCAGTGATCATTTACTCCCTCCGATAGTGTGTAGCTTTTGATTTTTGGCATGTTGTCAATCCATTCTCCATTTATGAACACCCAATCTATTTTGAAAATGACTCGACTAGTTTTTTGCCTATCATTCCACATGTATTTATCTCTTTTGCTAGGCATTTCTTCAAGTAAATAATCTTTGACACAACATTGAAAGTCATGAACTTCTGTTAAAGTTACTGCATTACCACCCATCCTATCCTCTTTATGAAGAACAACATTGAAATCTCCTAAAACCATCCATGCTTTGCTACATATTTGTTGTACCTTCCTCAAGTAGTCCCATAATTCTACTCTTTCCTCTCTTAGATTGAAGGTATACACAAATGTAACATCAAACTCCAGCTACAATGGGATGAATTTAACAGCACATGTAACTGCTTGTGTTATTTCTGAATGTATATGCTCATCATACTAGTCCTGCCTCTAAATAATCCATATTCGACCATTGTAATGACTTGCATAATTAATATAATAAGAACAACCATTAAATATTCTATCAGTTATCTCCCTAATCTTATTAGCCTTTATTCTTGTTTCTAGAAAACATATCATTCCTACATCTTCTTTGCTACAGAGGAGTGTCACCTCCTTCTACTTATTGCGACCATTAAGGCCTCTTATGTTCCAGAAAATGATCTTAACCATTAGGCTTTAGGGAAATAATCTTCACCTCTTGAATAGCTTTAGTGGTTTATTGTTCTTGTCACTTCGAACTTTTACCTAACTGCTGAAACCTGTTGGTAATAAGAACTTGTTGTTTTTTCCAGATAGTTGCGTGCTTCCCTTAAGCTATTTTACTCTCATCCTTCCTCACTGGGTTTGTTTGTATATTTCTTGGATTGACCATGTTCGGATCTGTCTCTCAAACAATCTCCTTTGTGTTGGTCATTATTGGCTCTTGAACTTTGTTTTTCCTACAATCCTTTGCACTGTGGCCATACTTCTGGTATAATTCAGAAAGACTTGGTTTCCAATCATAGGTTACTTTTTGTTCCATCAGTTGCCCTTCCTCATTCCTGAACTGTATTACCTCAGGTAATGGCTTCCCTAATTGCACTTCAGTTAGTAATTTCACATAGCTTAAGCCCATTTTTTTCTCAGTATTCTTGTCCACCATTAGCGGCTTCCCTATCAAGCATCCTATCTTACTCAAAACTTTTTGTACTCCAATACTTGAATTCCAGACCCTATAACTTGATCCAGATAGGTACCGAGTACAATTTTTCCCTCAAAAAATCTATCTCAGACACCCATGTTTTTACAATCAGTGGTTTGTTATCAAAATGGTATATTTCACCCTGAAATACCTCATTTTTTTCCTTCTTCGGAGTTGAATATCACCATCAGAATGCCATTCTTCATCATAGCAACCTTGTTAATTCCAAGCTTCCCCTATTTCCTCTGAACAAAACATTAAGAATATTAATAGGTGGAAATGCACCAAGCACATAGAAGACTATACTACTTTTCCAGAACTCAATCTCAGAATTGATGTCCTTATCCTCAATCTCAACTAATACCCCCTCTCCGGCCTTAATTGGTATGACATAATCTAATTTAAACCCTGTGTTGTTCACCTTGTTAATATCAAAGTTATCCCATACAGAAGCTTTGGGTGTGCCCAATTTTGTTATAGACCCATTCATTGAATCTGAAGTCCTTTCCACCTCATCAAACCATGATTGAGTTGGGGATGTAATTTTCAACCATTCCCATACATTTTCCTTTGTCAATTGACTAATCGATTGGGTTTTCTCTACCCAATTCAATTGCTTTTGCTTTATTGCTACATCCTACTTTGTGATTGAACTTTGCTCATTTAACGAACCTCCACATCTTATTTCCTTTCTCGTTGTGTTTTTACCCATTTCCCCCAGCTGTTGATGCGGTGATTGATTACCAGCTGCTGTTACTTTGTTTTTTTGTACCAAATCTGGTTTAATACTGACCTCTCTACTACTCACCATATTTATGATCTTCCTTTTACCATTTTTCGTTGAAGTTACAACAAGATTCAAAGCTTTCTCTCGCCTTTCCATAGAGTGCGCACGTTAGGATAACATACGCTAGGAGAGAGAAAACTTATTCTAATTATTATATTATCATCTTTATAATGTTAATAAATAATATTAATAAAAATTTAAGGAGTCCTAAAAATATATAGTAAGAAGTATGAAGAGAATTAAATAATTGAGCCTTAAAATATATGGTAAGATAAAAAATAATTTAAAAATTAAAAAAAATCCTAAAACATATGGTAAGAGTTCCAAAAATATATGATAAAGAGAAAACTAGAATTTAAAAATTAATAAATCCTAAATAATATGGGAAGAGTTCTAAATTTGATTAAAGTTGGATTTTTCCTTTTTTTTTAGTTTGTTAAATTTTTGTGTAAATTTCTTCCTTATTTACATTGTATACCATAATTAGAGTATGTCTCAATATTTAAAAAAAATTGCTATTTTTATTATAGTATTATTTTGTGGTAGTTTTCAGGTTGTTGATGAATGTCGATCGGCTTTGAGAATTTCTTTGTGTAAAGATTAAGTTTAATTGTATTATTTGAGATCTCTATTATCGTATTGTTTATTGTAGTTTACAGGTGGCCGATGAATGTCGATCAGCTTTGAAAATTTTTTCTATAAAGGTTAGTTTACAAGTGGTAGATAAATGTCGTTCGTATTTGAGAAAGTTTGTAAGGTAAACGTTAGGTTTAATTTTATTATTTGGATATCTCTATTATTGTATTAATTTGTGTTAGCTTGCAGGTTATAAAAGAATGACGGTTGGCTTGAGGATTTATTTTATAAAAATTAGGTTTTGATTGTATTATTTTAATATCTACATTATCTTTTTATAGCTTCCCATAGATAGATTTTCAGAGAAATTTTGTTAAGAAATTTGAATAATTCTTATTTCTGAGTAGAAGAAAGAATTTCTATTCCTAAAAAGTTAATAAAGAGTATAACAAAAATATCATCGACTTATGTAATTCACAATGGGTCAAAAGAAGAACGCCACTTTCTTTTTAGTTTTGTAACTGTGAGATGTAAATTATAATATAAATGAAAGTGAGAGCAAGTTGGTCAAATATCATAATTCCCTGAATTTTCACATTAATAAATTAAAAAGAGTTAATTTAATTAATTAAACTATGTATATGTGTCTTTCATTCAATTTATTTTGTTGATACATCAATAGTTATATAATTAAAATTATATATATATATATATTGAATTATATATTTTAAAATAATATATATTTGTCTCTCCATTTACATAGAAATTTACTAAAATTATTTGATTAGCGTGAGATTATTTTCTCAAAAAGATGTGTATTTTTTAATATTAGTCTATCAATATTTATGTCACTTGATCAAATCTGATTAAATATTTTTTTCTTTTCTAAGACTCTATTTTCTTGTTTTGTTTTTCTAAATTCATGTAACAAACTAAATTTTAATATTGTGGGTGAAGTGCAGACAAAGAGCATGACTATATTGGAAGCGATAGATACAAGATATCAATTATTTGATCAAGAAGAGGGATTGAATATTGCACTTTTAGGATGGAACCAAGTCAAATTGCACAACTTTATGGATTATCAAGCACTAATCATCGGCTTATTGAAGACACCAACCGTAATTTAAGGGGTTATCAAGTATTTCACCTACCTCATTTGTATATTAGATATATACAATAATTATATAATTAATTAAATAAATTCTCCATCTTTACATATTCAAAAGATGTTGAATTTAATTATTGTATTCATCCTTATTATTTAAAAAAATATCATATTTCTTGTAATGTTTAAACTCATTAAAGTGAGGTACACGCGCGAGGCACGTACACCTAAACTAGTATATATATATATATATATTTATATATATATATATATGTATATATGTTTATGCATTTGATTATGAGCATCAATTTTGAATGATTCTAAATTGTTGAGCATATCATTATGTTATCTTTATTTCCAAGTTTCATGCTAGCGTTCACCCCACTAACCATCTTCGGATGTTGTATTACTATGCGATGTAGGAACTGGTCATACTTCTACACCTCCTGCTCAGTCACTTGGATTCAGGATCAACTAGTGAGTCATATTGAAGTGGTAAGCTTCCATACTTCGAAAGACCACATTTCATGATTATGGTTTCCTTTATATTTTGACTATTCCGTTGAATTTGGTTTTTGACTATTGTTGGGGGCATGCCGTGACACTTTATTGATATTCAGTTTTGGATCAGAGTTTAGAATGCTTTTTGGGACTACTATGGTTATTGGATGGTATCGGTTAATCGGTTGACCGGTATGTCGGTGGTTGGTTGTGGACATGCATTTAACCTTTCTTAGACTATTGTACGCTATCTTGTTATATGCTTGAAATTCAGCCAACCTTAGGGTGTAGTATGTTTGGTTTGATTAGGTACAAGGGGTGATCTCCGATTTACGTAGGACTTGAGATACCCGTCACGACCAAGCCCTGGTTCGGGTCATGACAACTGCGCAGGAAATCCTTTAAGTTTTAAGCAATATGGATGTCCCACCCAGAACATAAAATGTTATTAGAAATGTTTGGGCTAATAACTGCTCACTTCAACATTTAGTCGCCAACATTGAGCATATGGTTACACAGTGGGCCTGGAATAACTTTGGAAACTTATTCAAAATGACAAAAAAATTACTTAATAGAATTCAAGGAATCCAAACCTCTCCAAATTATTACAAAATAACCTTTCTTCAAAATCTAGAGCGCCAATTAGTAGGTGAGTTTAGCGAGGTTATTAAATTGAAAGAAGACTTTTGGAAGTTAAAATCGCATATTAACTGGCTAAATAAGGGAGACACGAATACAAAATTCTTTAACACCTCTACTCTTATTAGACGATAAAAAAATTACATTGTATCTCTTAAGCTTGATAATAACATAAAGATCCATGACCAAAATGATATTATAAATCATACCTATTCTTACTTTAACCGACTCTTTGCCACTAGCAAAGAAAAATCTTTTATCCTCTCTATCTCGAAAAGTAAAGTCAAACTCTCTAACAGTGATAGTGACGATTTGGCTAGGTCGTGAGGATTTGGCTAGGTCCCCCACTGAGGAAGAAATTAAGAATGTAGTGTTATCCTTTAAACCACTCAAAGCACCAGGAGATGGGATACACCCCATTTTCTACCAAAAAATTAGGATATTGTGGGACCTTTAATTTCTAATTTTTGTAAAAAAAACTTTTGAGATGGAAAAGATTGCTGAGAATATTAATAAAACTCATGTGTTCCTAATTTGAAAGTGTAACAATCTACAACTCTAAATCAATTCCATCCTATTAGTTTGTAACACATCATACAAAATTATTACAAAAATTATTTCTAAAAGAATTTGACCGCTCATGAATAAAATAATTGGACCCTATCAGACAAGCTTTCTAAAAAATATGCAAGAATTTGACAACGCTATTATAGTCCAAGAGACTATCCATCACTTCCAAAGAATAAAGGGTGAAATGAAAAGTGTCATTATGAAGGTTGACTTGGAAAAAGCTTTTGATAAGCTAGAGTATTCCTTTGTGAAACACACCTTAGAATATTTTAATTTCCCAAAAACCTTATCATGTCCTGCATATGTGCTAGCTCCATATCCATCTTAGCCAATGGAACAAGAACAAATTTTTTTAGTCCCTCTAGAGGAATACGTCAAGGTGACTCCATGTCTCCATACATATTTATTTTGTGTATGGAAGTACTATCCCACAATATTAGCCAACAAGTAGAGTTAGGTAGTTGGATCCCTATTAAAATAGCTAGGAATGGGCCCCACCTCTCATACCTATTTTTTGTAGACAACCTTGTCCTCATGTCATCAGAAAAAAAAACCAGTTGCATCAACATCAATGATACCCTCCTAAACTTTTATCTTTGGTCTAGTCGATGCATAAACAAAAAAATATAAAATTATATTCTCTAAGAACTATTCGGCAAACACTATAGTGGAGGCATCAACTATTTTTAACATAAAGCCATGTACGAGTTTTGGAAAATATTTGGGTTTTCCAATATTCAACAAAAACTGACAAATAGGGATTACCAATTCATACTAGATAATCTAAAAAAAAAGCTCTCAGGTTGGAAACTAAATTTCTTACCATAGAAGGTAGAACATCTCTAGCAAAAGCTTGTCTTAACAGTATCCCCACTTATGTAATGACTTATATTAAACTCCCAAAGGAAATATGTCGAAAAATAGATCAAATCCAGTGTAACTTTATTTGGAAAACTACGAATGTAAAAAAGAAACTTCATATACATAATTGTAAACTACTTACCCATCCCAATGAAATAGGAGGTCTGGGTCTTCAAAAATGCAGAAATAAAAATCTAGCTTTTTTGACCAAACTAGCCTGGAAAACTTATAAAAACCCATCTTTCTTATAGGAATTCGTATTATGCAAGCAATATGAACACAATAGTAGCATATGGGAGGAGTCAAAGCTTTCAAAGTATGGAAGCCATACTTAAAACAATATTCTATTAGAATGGAAAGTTTTCCAAGAGTGCTCTACATGGGAACTAGGAAATGGGGAAGATATTAAGCTCTGGAAGGATAAATGGATTACGAATTGAAGTGCTCTAGCTACCACTCTTAGTACCCCTCTAATCTATAATGATGGAAAAATGATTGTTAGTGATATCATAGAAAGTATGGGTTGGAATCTAGATTTAATTAGTCATCCTCTACCAAAGGAGATATATCAAAAGATTGCTAAAATGATTATACCAGAAATGGTCTTCGAATAATAACGACATGTTCACTACAAAATTTGCCTATGAACACATTGTTAAAAGGGAAATGAATGGCATGTAGAAAGGCAAAAACTTTAAATGGATTTGGGCACTCACATGCCCGAATAAACTAAAAATTTTCATCTAGATTTGCTACCACCATCGACTCCCTACAAAATCATACATCAACAACATAGGAATCAATGTGGACCCCATGTGTAAAATATGTAAGTACCCAGAAACTAGCAGACATATATTCTAAGAATGTACCCAGTTCAAAAATTATGGAAGAAGAATAAGCTTGTAACGCCCCACATTTCGGGCTACAATATAGACTATGATTCCGATGTGTTGATAAATCCTGAAGCCATAAAATCTTATGCCAATACAGCATGTTAATTATTTATGTAGCATGTGAATCCATTCAATCTTGAATTTATACCATAGGGGTCTTTTAACTCAAGGACGAGTTGAAACTATTTCGATTGGCTAAGTTTTAGTGGATGTTGTAAAGTGTGTTATCTTCCATCAACCATAATTCCCTATAGATTTCTAATAAGGGAGCCTACTATGTTTCAAATGATTGGCCTTCAATTTAGCTTTCCAATGATATCAATTTATCTAAAATCCGACACCCGAGCAAGAAGTTGTGGCCTTCCAAAGTGATATGCGTCGCCTAACCAATCGCCCATGGCCACTGGAAAGCATAGGCAATAGCCTAGGCGGCGCCTATGTAAACATAGGCGATATCCTAAGTGGCGCTTATGTAAACATAGGCAATGGGCTGGGCGGCGCCTATGTAAAGTATTCAAGTGACTTAAACACTCCGTTTTGGGGACAAAATGGTCCTTTTCCACCCTTACTTAGCCCTAAAATATGAAATTCAGTTCCAAGGACCCCAAAATACACCTCCATTCAACAAAATTACTCAAGAACACTCCTTAGGGTTTCAAAATAAAAACCCATATAGTTCAAGATTCGACCATAAGTTTTCGAAGATAATTACATATGCGGAATCACAAATCCACGAACTTCAAGAAACATCTAGTATTTTCGGAAATAGAGGTACGTGGGGTTATCCTAAAATCTCATGGGTGTAGTTTTTATGAACATGCATGCTTTTAAATGGGGGTTTTCCATCAAATGCTAATAACTTGCTTTCAATATGATTTCTAAGTTATTTACTTTAAGCCATGGGAATTGTTTGCCTATATACTTCAATGGTTGAAACCATGCATATGTGATTTGACATTTTCCATAGAAGTTTGATAAATATGAATGATAAATTGCTTTCAAATTCGCATGATAATGTCTTGATACCCCATATCATATTGTGGCCAACAAAAGAGAGCATGAATTTGAAATAAACATTTTTCACCACTTGTAAATGATGAAGCACTTTTGTTTTTACATGATTATACACATGTGGGAGTGATATTGAGGACTTGCAAGTTGAGTATGATGATATCCTACAGAATATGATATGTGATTGAATCAGATGAAATTTGAATGCATCAATTTTACATGAGATAGGTGGATTCTCAAAGAAGGCGTTTGAGTGTAAGGCTCATTGCTGGAAAAATGTGTTTGCCGACACGGAAATTTGGTACCAGGATAAGTGATCTTGTGTACTTGACTTTATGTCATTCCCAAATTGGGATTATAGGTAGGAGCCCGGGCGAAGTGATCTTGGGCACTACCATTGGATCGAGTCATTCCCAAATTGGGATTATAGGTAGGAGCCCGGGCGAAGTGATCTTGGGCACTACCATTGGATCGAGACACCATGCTTCGTGGTCTTGTGTGCCTCTCCCTCACTTATACTCTAATTTCGGTGGCAATCGAGGTTGGATAGTTGGTGTAAATTATGTAGGATATTCCACCTAGCTCAGTTGCATTTCATTGTTGTTGAGAAACTATTGCATTACACCCATGTGTTTTCAAATAATTTGATATAAAATTTCTTTATAATGGCTCTCAACTATATTTTGTAAAAATATTATGTTTTGTTTTGATATCTCTGCGTTCTAGTACTTTTGTGCTGACCCCCTCCCCTCTTCAACCTCTCAGGTTCAGAGGCCTAGTCTAGGGATCAAGAGAATCAGTAGATCATTCAGACAGAGTTGTAGAGACAAGTGGTGAGCCTTCTATGTTTCAGAAGGTCTTATGTCCTACAGTCCATTTATCTTATATTTAGTTTTGGGGTCTATTGGGGGCCTTGTCCTAGTTTATATACAGTTACTTGACTCAGTCATTTGTTAGAGATTTTCGCAGATAGTTTTTTAAAGGTTGATTGATGTTGGGGGAACCTTATTTCCCCATTATTGTTTCTTTTTATATTTATGACCATGTTTTCAAATTATTGTGTTTCCTCCGCATTACTTTAATCATATGAATTAGGTGCATGATTACCAGACAAATAGGGGTGTTTCGGGCCTCCATGGTTCGAAATGATAGTCACGGCCAGGCCCAGGTTTGGGTCATGACAAACTTGGTATCAAAGCACGGTTCATGGTCCCAGGGTATCTGCGAAATCACATTGGGAAGAGTCCTGTTTATGGGTGTGTAGTGCACCACATTTATAATAGGGAGGCTGCTAGGCGTTTAGGAAATGTTTCCCTTCTTTGTTATTTAGTTCGTGCTTCAGAGTCTGAACTGTCCCCTAATCAATGATCACTTGTGTTTCAGAAACACAGTTATGCCTCCACGTCGTATCATTGATCAGAATGGTCAGGCAGATAAGGTCCGTCCCACCTATGGGATGTGGACCCATAACTAAGCTCATACTCCAGAACCTTTCCCTACTCTGAGAGTCCCTCTAGTCCCAACCAGTCCACCTCGAGCTCCGCGGACTAATGTCAACCGTCCCCCAACTGCTCAGGAAGATATTTCAAATGCAGAATTCAAACATTCTATTTATTTATTGACATAGTTGGTAGCTAACAAGGATCAATGATCAGAATATGTTGGGTCTGTATCTATTACGTCTGAGGCTACTAGGGTCGGACATTTCATGAAGATCAACCAACCTAAGTTCACTGGAACCAAGGTGGAGAAACATCCACAGGTGTTCGTGGATGAGATGGAAAAGATCTTTAAGGTAATGCATGTGGATAAGGTTGAAGGGGTAGAACTAACAACCTATTAGCTCAAGGACGTTGCAAATTAGTGGTATGCAGACTGGGAAGATGCAAAAGCTGAGAGTGCTGAGCCCACAGTTTGGGGCGAATTTGTGAAAGCTTTCCTTGATCGATTCTTTCCTCTAGAGTTGAGGGAGACCAAAGCGGAAGAGTTTATGAATCTGAAGCAGGGTAGTATGAGTGTCCAGGATTACACTTTGAAGTTTAATAAACTAGCCCGCTATGCTCCAGAGTTGACTAGTAATATGAGAGCAATGATGAGGAGATTTGCATCTAGCCTTGCTGATAACCTGGTACTTGAGTGCCAGGGGGCTATGTTGATAAGGAGTTAGACTTTGCTCGACTGACAGTTCATATACAGCAGGTGGAAGAGAAGAAGAAAAAGATTATTGAATCTAGAGAGAAAGACAGACAGGCTAAAAGAGCTAGATCTGCGGACCATCACCAGAGTCAGCTGCAGAGTGGTAACTGGGGTGATAAGTGGTTGAAGAAGAAGAATTTTTAGAATAATGCACAGTCAGCAGCCAGTGCCGCAGCACCCAGACCACTGACAGACAGACAAACTTAAAGTTTTCAAACTTCTCATGGATCCAAAGCTCTAGGTACATAGTCTCAGGACAGTGTGGCCCTGCAGCATTGTACTTATCCGCGGTGTGAGTTTTGAGGAAGGAATCATCTAGGGAAGTGCTGGTTTGAAGGGAGAAACTACTATACTTGTGGCAAAGTGTGTCACCTTCAGAGAGATTATCCTTCTGTTAGAGAAAATACAGGGGTGGGAGGGGGGAAGGGGTGGGGGGGCTAAGTCCCAAGCCACCTCCACAACTCCTCTTCCTAAGGGTGCCCCTTCAGCTGCTGAGAGCGGTTGCAACCGAATATATTCTTTCACTAACCGCCAGGAGGCAGAAGCTTCACCAGATGTTGTCACCGGTATGTTACGAATCTTCTCTCATGATGCTTATGTATTGATTGATCCCGGGTCTACATTATCTTATGTGACCCCTTATATGACTGTTGGTTTCGAGTTTGAGCCTAAAGTTATTGTAGAACCCTTTTCTGTTTCTACTCCAGTAGGTGATTTGATTGGTGCTAAAAGTGTGTATAGAAATTGTGTTGTGTCTATTCATAGTAGGGAAACTGTGGCAGACCTTATAGAACTTGATATGATAGATTTTAATGCCATCCTTAGGATGGACTGGCTCCATTCGTGTTATGCCACCCTTGATTGCAGAATCCGAAAGATGACTTTTTCTTTCCCGAATGAGACACCAATTGTATGGGAAGGAAGTTTCGTGGAACCTAGAGGTCACTTTATCTCTTATCTTAGGGCCCGAAAGCTTATCTCCAAAGGTTGTATGTACCATCTAATTCGAGTAAAAGATTCAAAAGTTGAAAATCTTCCTCTGCAGTTAGTCCCTGTAGTGAATGAATTCCCAGAAGTCTTTCCCGATGATCTCCCAGGGATACCTCCTGATAGGGAGATAGATTTTGGCATTGATGTGTTGCCAGACACTCGTCCTATTTCTATTCCACCATATAGGATGGCTCCCTCGAAAATAAAGGATTTAAAGGATCAACTTGTAGATCTCCTAGACAAAGGTTTTATTCGTCCTAGTGTTTCCACATAGGGTGCACCCATACTCTTCATGCGAAAGAAAGATAGGTCCCTTTGTATGTGCATAGACTACCACCAGTTGAATAAGGTCACGATGAAAAATAAATATTCTCTTTCTAGGATTGCTGACCTTTTTGACCAACTTCAGGGTTCCAAGTGTTTTTCAAAAATAGACCTTTGTTCGGGTTATCATCAATTGAATGTTAGGGAGTCAGACATACCTAAGATAGCCTTCCGAACCCAATATGGTCACTACAAATTTCTAGTCATGTCCTTCGGGTTGACTAACGCCCCTGCAGCCTTCATGGATCTTATGAATAGAGTGTTTCATCAG
Organism: Capsicum annuum; assembly: GCF_002878395.1. Classification (NCBI taxonomy): domain Eukaryota; kingdom Viridiplantae; phylum Streptophyta; class Magnoliopsida; order Solanales; family Solanaceae; genus Capsicum; species Capsicum annuum. The sequence goes on from NC_061118.1 coordinate 121,432,861, forward strand.
TTTCTTGACTTGTTCGTCATTGTATTTATTGATGATATTATGATCTATTCTAAGAGTAAAGAGGATCACGCCAATCACCTCCGAATTATTCTTCAGACCCTTAAGGATCATCGATTGTATGCCAAACTTTCTAAGTGTGAATTCTGGTTAGATGTTATTGCCTTCCTGGGGCATGTTGTGTCCAGTGATAGGATAAGAGTGGATCCCCAGAAAGTTGAAGCAGTGAGAAAATGGCCTAGACCCACGACTCCAACCGATTTTGGAGCTTCTTGGGTTTGGCGAGGTATTACAGAAGGTTTGTAGAGATTTTTTCTTCCATAGCTGCTCTGCTTACTAAACTGACTCAGAAAAAGATGAAGTTTGTGTGGTCTGACTTGTGTGAAAACAGTTTTGAGAAGTTGAAGGACAAGCTGACTACTGCTCTTGTTTTGACCCTTTTAGAGGGTGTAGATGATTTTGTGGTTTATTGTGATACGTCCTGTATGGGACTTAGTTGTGTATTGATGCAGTGTGGTAAGGTGACAGCTTATGCATCTAGGCAGTTAAATGTGCATGAGCACAATTACCCCACTCATGACTTGGAGTTAGCAGCCGTAGTGTTTGCACATAGAATCTGGAGGCACTGTCTCTATGGAGTGCATGTGGATATTTATACCGACCATAAGAGTTTGCAGTATGTTTTCTCACAGAAAAAATTAAACCTCAGGAAGAGGTGCTGGATGGATCTTTTGAAAGACTATGATATGAGTCTGCATTACCATCCAGGAAAGGCAAATATTATAGCCGACACCCTCAGCAGGTTGTCTATGGGCAGCCTTTCTCATATAGAAGAAGGAAAGAAAAAGATGATGAAGGATATTCACCGCCTTGCAAATCTGGGAGTGCGACTCTTTGATTCCAAAGATAGAGGGGTGATTATTCATAAGTTAGCTAAGTCATCCCTTTGTGCTGAAGTTAAGGAGAAGCAGGTTGAAGACCCCATCTTGATGCAAATCAAGAAAGATGTGGGTCAACAAAAGGTTATCTCATTTGAAATTGGTGGTGATGGTATTCTGAGATTTCAGGGTAGGTTGTGCGTTTCGAATGTTGATGGGCTACGAGAAAGAATCCTTAATGAGGAACACACTTCGGGGTATGTCGTTCACCTAGGCTTTACTAAGATGTATCATGATCTGAAAACCTTGTATTGGTGGAATAACATGAAACGTGATGTAGCTGATTTTGTGTCCAAGTGTTTGAACTGTCAACAAGTAAAGGTAGAACACATGAGGCCAGGTGGTACTTCCCACGAGATCGCCCTACCTTTATGGAAGTGAGATGATAAATATGGACTTTATTACAGGACTTCCGAGATCCCGAAACCAGTATGATTCTATATGGGTGATTGTAGATCGGTTGACAAAGTCAGCCCACTTTTTGCCTGAGAGGACTAATTATTTGGGAGAGGATTATGCTATTATTTACATTAAAGATATAATTCGATTGCATAGGCACCAGTGTCCATTATATCCGATAGAGGTACGCAGTTTTCATCTCAGTTCTGGCGATCTTTTCAGAAGGGTTTAGTTACACAACTGAATTTGACACAGCTTTCCACCCTCAGACGGATGGGCAAGCTCAGCGTACCATTCAGACCCTCGAAGATATGTTGAGGGCATACATCATTGATTTTAAAGGTAGTTGGGTAGATCACCTGCCACTGGTTGAATTTGCTTACAACAATAGTTACCATGCCAGCATCAAGATGGCTCTTTTTGAGGCTTTGTATGGGAGGAGATGTAGGTCTCTGATAGGATGGTATAAAGTCGGTGAGACTCAATTGTATGGGCCTGATCTTGTTCATCAGGTGATAGAGAAAGTGAAGATCATTAGAGAATGACTCAAGGATGCTCAGAGTCGTCAGAAGTCCTATGCTGATATTCGAAGAAGAGAACTAGAGTTTGAAGTTAGTGATTGGGTGTTTCTCAAGGTTTCTCCTTTGAAAGGAGTTATGCGGTTTGTAAAAAGGGGAAAATTGAGCCCTCGCTACATAGGGCCAAATCAGATTCTGAAAAAGATTGGTGTAGTTGCTTATGAGCTAGAATTGCCTGCAATTTTGGGTTCCGTTCATCCGGTATTCCATGTATCCATGTTGAAGAAATGCATTGGAGATCATTCTCTAGTATTGCTAGTAGAGGGTGTCAAAGTGACAGACTCCTTACCTTACGAAGAAGAGCCCGTTGAAATTTTAGATTGCCAAGTTCGAAAGCTGAGGAGCAAAGAGATAGCCTCAGTAAAGATACTGTGGAGGAATCAGAAAGTCGCAGAAGCAACTTGGGAGTCAGAAGATGACATGAGAATTAGATATCCCAATTTGTTTGCTTCGATGGAGGATAAGCCAAAAGGTACTATTTGTATCTTATCTTTCCTAGTCCTTTATTATGCTTGAAATCATTTCTGTCTATGTCCCGCATCATCATTCGGGGACGAATGATCCTAAGGGGGGGATAATGTAACGCCCCACATTTCAGGCTACAATATAGACCATGATTTTGATGTGTTGATAAATCCCGAAGCCACAAAATCCTATGCCAATATGGCATGTTAATTATTTGTGAAGCATGTGAATCCATTTAAGCTTGAATTTAGACCATAGGGGTCTTTCAACTCAAGGATGAGTTGAAACTATTTTGATCAGCTAAGTTTTAGTGGACGTTGTAAAGTGTTTTAGCTTCCATCGACCATAACTCCCTGTATATGTTGAATTATGGAGCCTACTATGTGTCAAATTATAGTTCTTCGAGTTATCTTTCCAACTATACAAATTTTGCTAAAATCCGACACCCGATCAAGAAGTTGTGACTTTTCAAAGTGATATGCGTCACCTAACCAATCGCCCATGGCCACTGGAAAACATAGGAAATAGCCTAGGCGGCGCCTATGTAAACATAGGCGGTAGCCTAGGTGGTGCCTATGTAAACATAGGCGATAGCCTATGCGGCGCCTATGTAAACATAGGCAATGGGCTGGGCAGCGCCTATGTAAAGAATTCAATTGACTTAAACACTCCGTTTTGGGGACAAAATGGTCCTTTTCCACCCTTACTTAGCCCTAAAACACGAAATTCAGATCCAAGGACCCTAAAATACACATTCATTCATCAAAATTGCTCAAGAACACTCCTTAGGGTTTCAAAATAAAAATCCAAATAGTTTAAGATTCGACCGTAGGTTTTCGAAGATAATTATATATTCGGAATCACAAATTCGTGAGCTTCAAGAAACATCTAGTATTTTCAGAGATAGAAGTACGTGGGGTTATCCTAAAATCTCATGGGTGTAGTTTTTATGAACATGAATGCTTTTAAATGGGGGTTTTAAATCAAATGCTAATAACTTGCTTTCAATATGATTTCTAAGTCATTTACTTTATGTCATGGGAATTGTTTGCCGATATACTTCATTGGTTGAAACCATACATATGTGATTTGAGATTTTCTATGGAAGTTTGATAAATATGAATGATAAATTGCTTTCAAATTCCTATGATAATGTCTTGATACGCCATATCATATTGTGACCAACAAAAGAGAGCATGAATTTGAAATAAATATTGTTCACCACTTGTAAATGATGAAGCACTTTGGTTTTTACATGATTATGCATATATGGAAGTGATATTGAGGACTTGCAAGTCGGGTATGATGATACCCTACAGAATTTGATATGTGATTGAATCAGATGAAATTTGAATACATTGATTTTACATGAGATAGGTGGATTCCCAAAGAAGGCGTTTGAGTGTAAGGGCTCATCGCTGGAAAAACGTGTTTGCCGACACGGAAATTTGGTACCAGGCTAAGTGATCTTGTGTACTTGACTTTATGTCATTCTCAAATTGGGATTATAGGTAGGAGCCCAGGCTAAGTGATCTTGGGCACTACCATTGGGTCGACACACCATGCTTCGTGGTCTTGTGTGTCTCTCCCGTACTTATACTCTAATCTCGATGGCAACCGAGGTTGGACAGTTGGTGTAAATTATGTAGGATATTCCACCTAGCTCAGTTGCATTTCATAGTTTTTGAGAAACTATTGCATTACACCCATGTGTTTTCAAATGATTTGATATGAAATTTCTTTATAATGGCTCTCAACTATATTTTGTAAAAATATTATGTTTTGTTTTGATATCTCTATGTGCCAATACTTTTGTGCTGACCCCCTCCTTTTTCCAACCTTTCAGGTTCAGAGGCCCAGTCTAGGGGCTAAGAGAATCAGTAGATCATTCAGACAGAGTTGCAGAGACAAGTGGTGAGCCTTGTATGTTTCGGAAGGTCCTATGTCCTGTAATCCTTTTATCTTATATTCAGTTTTGGGGTCTACTGGGGGCCTTGTCCCAGTTTATATACAGTTACTTGACTCAGTCATTTGTTAGAGATTTTCGCAAATAGTTGTTTAGAGGTTGATTGATGTTGGGGGAACCTTGTTTCCCTGTTATTGTTTCTTTTCATATTTATGACCATGTTTGCAAATTATTGTGTTTTCTCCGCATTACTTTGATCATATGAATTAGGTGCATGATTACCAGATAGATAGGGCGTTTCGGGCCTCCATGGTTCGAAATGCTCGTCACGGCCAGGCCCTAGTTTGGATCGTGACAAAGCTATAGGATCATATAACTACTATACCACATGACACAAAAATTGAATGGCTAAATAGATTTACAAGGTTGAAAATTGCAAAAATAAACAATATCATTGATTGGAGACAAGTCTTCCTCTTCTAATATGGTGCAGTTGGATCACTAGAAACACTAATTTGTTCAACACGACTAAATTAGATATTCCTATAAACACTTTATATGAGTGGGCGGCCGAATTCATCTACCTTACAGATAGAGGCAGCGACTATAAAAAGGGAAATAATTTGAAGGGTGGTTGGAAAGCCCCTCTAACAGGTGTAAAATTAAACATTGATGATTCTTGTAACCATCAAACAAAGATGGGATACTGAAGGGATGTGGCTATATGGTTTTAGTGCCACAACTAATGCCAACTTTGCCTTTAAAGCAAAAACAATGGTACTGGTCCTTGGGCTGAAACTTTCTATCAAAACTAATTGCACTCAGCTAGTAATAGCGACCAACTCTATACAACTTTCAACAGTAAAAATTCAAAATGATGTAAATGACACCAATTTAATATATATATATATATATATATATATGCAAGGAACTTCTACAAGAGCTGGGGAACCTGCTGGTTCACCATGAGCAAAGGAGTACAAATCTAGCTGCAGATATTCTAGCTAAGGAGCGCAATAAGTTAGGTTCAGATCGCTTTTTGAAAGAATGGATAGTTCCACCATTGTTTGTTCAGAAACAGATTGGTATAAACAAGGCGAGAATTACTTTTGTAGGGCAATATAGACCCACATCTATAGATGCATCTATTATTAGTGCTAGGCCAAAACATTCTCTGGATAGCTATCATCCACATGACTGTAATATTTTTTACCCTTATGCCTCTTAGTAGTAATGAATAAGTTCTACTTTACCAAAGAAAAGTCTTAAAGGAATATATATATATATATATATATATATATATATATATATATAATATTATACAATATATATTACTTATAAAAGAATATAATATAATATATACCACTTGATATAATATATATATATATATATATATTCAACAATATATACTACTACTTAAAAAATATACATCCAATATATATACTTAATATAATAGACATATAATATATTTAACAGCATATACTACTACTTATGTCTAAATAAAATATACATACAATATATTCAACAACATAAACTTCTACTTAAATACAATATATTCAACTACATAAACTAACACTTAAAAGAATATACATTACAATATTCAAAAACTACTTCCTAAAAGAATAATACTTCAATATATTCAAGTATTGACATATACTACTTAAAAGTTAAACTTATCTAGAATCTGTATGTGTCAATACTTGTGTAAGTAATATTTCCTAACATTATTTTTCAATAAATTTTTTATGTTTATGTAAAATTTGGTAATCATATTTTAAAAGTATTTAATTCATACAAGATGTTTAATTTAAATGGAAAAAAATATGTAAAGACTAAAGAGTAAATGAATGATGAACCTTATAATTAATTAATTCCAAAATGTTTCAAAATTTTCAACTTGCAAGTTATAAGGTTGTATGACATTTTACTAATTTCACAAACTTGAAATGAAAAATAAAAGTTCAACAGATTAATTGTAAATCCTACTATTTTTCATCATTATTTTCTAATTTACCCATGTTAATATTAGGAAAAAGGGTCAAACTTACTCATGTACTTTGAAAAATTGGCTAAATACACTCTTTGTCATATTTGGGGGCCAAATTCACCCCTTTACTTTGGAAAATTATCTAAATATACCCTTCATCATACTTTAAAGCCAAATTTACCCTTGGGTGTCAAATTTATCCTTGTTGTTAAGAAACTCTTCACATATACCCTTCCTTTAATAGAAAATCTTAAATCAACGTTAAATGCCATATTTATTAAAAATAAAATACACTGTAATATAATCCGTTCGACCGGACTTGTGCCACAAAAAAGACAAATAAATATACCTCTTTCAATTCTGTTGGTCAAATTTTTTCAACGAAATTAAGTCAATGGATATTTATCAGTACATAGCTCATGAAAAATTGATCCACATTAGTGCAAACACAAAGAAATATACTCTTCTCTTTGTTCAAGAATCTGCATTAGTGCAGAGCTCATGAAAAATGGTACTTGGCGATCAAATGATTAGGCCCTTTGGATATTCCTCTAGATGATTGAGTTAAGAGGTATCCCTATGTGCCAATTGTGAAATCTCTTCATTCATATGTCTTTATATAAAACTTAGATCTACACAATTTTTTCATCATGTTATTTGCTAAGAGATCTTATTCATCAACTCTGTAATCTAGATGAACATAGAGTTATATACAAAAATTTAAAATTTTGACATAACTAAACAGGAGAAGAATTTGTAGTAGAAATTTACTCTAGTTCCATGTTTCTATGTTATCCTATTCCATTTTACTTTTTATTCAGTTGTAAACAACCTACAAGAGTTGCATACTAAAAGAGAAGTATTTTGTTTGTTAAGAAAATTCAACAATTAGACTAAGGGAGAGGTATATTTCCTTGTATAGTTTTATGGGTCGAATTGGGTGAAGAAGTATTGTAGTGAGACCTCTGAATCCCGATGAGCAGATAGGGCATATATGCGATTATGATTCCCACCTGTACCCGAAGTAGTGCTCTTAGCTGGTGGGGCTGAAGAAGTGGCTTAGGCCTTATTTCCCCCAAATGTTTCCTTTGTTGAGGGACAATCTCACTGAAAGTGATCGGGATGATCACAACTATAACACACGTAATTCCCATACTGACACTTCCATGGGTGAAATTTTCCATAAGTATTACAGTGAGTGTATGGACTAAAGGGTTGAGCTATACTAACTTGAGATTGAGTACCCTGAATTACTAGGATGGAACCGTAATCACCCAAAGGTTTAGGAATTGGTGCACTGGTTGACGAAGGATAAATACACCAAGATTTCTTTTTGAACCACTATCTTTTCTCTTTACCACTATAAGGCTGACTAGCATCCTGATCTGTATGTTTAGCCTTCTTGCTCTGCCTTTCTACTATCTCAAACTACTTTTTCTTTTTATATTCCATCTATTGCATATAAAATACTAACCTGGAAATATCCATTATGTTGTTCAGCATCGCCCTCTTACACTCTAGCACTAGATTATTAGAAAGACCAAAAGTAAAATTACTCATCCAGGACCTCATATTCGACACCAACTCTGGAGCATAACGAGACAACTAGGTGAACTTAAGAGCATATTCCTTAATAATCATTTTCCCTATTTCAAGTTTACTAACTCTTCAACCTTGTATTCTTTTAACTCTCAAGATAATAAGTTCTATATCAAGATAACATCAGAGAACTCTTTCCAAACATCAGGCTCTATATCTTCACTAATAAATGCCTGCCACTTGCCATACCACTGGTAGGTCATTCTTTTTAATTGGTAAGCTGCAAAATCCACCCCTTTAACATCACTAGCATTCATAACTTTAAAACTTTTCTCTATCTCATCCATAAACTCTTAGGGATCCTCCTCAATCTGGAGCCTATGAAAGTTGGTGGGTTTAGTCTCATTAAATGTCCAACCCAAATGTTCAATAAACCAACCATAAGACCAATACTACCAGATTGGTGGGATTGTGACGACACAATCTAAGCAAACATGTGAATGGATTGTCGAAACTCAGCATTGAAGAATTCACCTCGAGGGATCTAAGTAAGAGAGACACTATTCTTAAAAGCTCAGGAAGGATTGGTCAGGGCCAGCAAAACTCTAATAGGGGCAGGGTATCAGTAGTCTGGACTCTATAATAGGTCCTCGTTCCATGAGTAATATGGACCTCTTCAGCATTAGTCCTAGTTGGTATGGATGTTCCAACTGAGGCCTTCTAACCATTAGATCTTCTTGGAGGTATGATTAGAAATATAGGAAAATCAGGAGTTAGAAGAATATATTGAAAATAGACTCTTTAGCACGATTAGAACATAAAGAAAGGATAACATTCCTAAATGTCTTGAAGCCTCTACCTCCTATTTATAAGTATGGCATACTACACACCTACAAAAAGAACTCTACTTAACACGTCGTAGATACCTTGGGAACCTAACCCATGCTGTGATACTAAGTTTGTCATAATCCGAGCTGAGGCCATGGACATAATGGACATCTCAAACCAATGAAGGCCCAAGAAGACCCCTTAGAATTCTACCATAAGCATAGTTCTAACTGAAGTGCATAAATACACTGAAATCAAATAAAGTCTTTAAAGTTAAATGAAATAATAATCTAAGAATCTGAAAAACATAAAGTGAAACATCTATCAAAAAATAGTCTATGAATCCTCTAATGATAAAGGAACTGTCTAAGTCTGGATAAGGTCACGACAAATCCATAAATAAAAATGCTAAACATCAAGAATAAACCATTTTCCAAAATATAGAGGGCTCACCAACTCTGATAATTTCTAGAAAATCTTACTATTGCATCGGACTACGAGAATGTGCCTCTGAACCTACATAATGAAATGATGTAGTCGCCCAATGATGATCAATACCTGAAATGTATTGGTATGTAGAACATCCAAAAATAATAATAATAAAATCTTTAGATAAGTACATTATAGGGATAAAAGACAAATCATCAAGATATAATTAAAAACTTTAATTTGAATCTGATTACTGAGACTCTATTCTATTTTTATGTAGTTCTAAGCTAGATGACATCCCCGACCTTTCTGTAAACACCATGGACTATATAGTTTCGGCTTTAACCAATCGGCCAAACCCCCAATCCAAGTTATATTGGAGTTTCTGAATTCTGGTATACTAAAGCATAAAGCAAGTATACAATAATTATTTATATTTCATAACATAATCGATCATTTATGTTTATCTATGGCATTTTTTTCTTTGGTATCGTCATACCATGATTTTTAAGTCACATACCATCTTATATCTTCTGTTTAATATCTTTCATGAAATAAGTTATTGATCACCATAAAGTAATTCAAGGTCAAATAATGATGCTATTCAAAACTACTGCAAGGGTTTAGGAAAAGATGTTTCTCATTCAAGGTTTCTCTGAAGCTCTAAGGTGAAATCATATATTTCAAGTATTCAAATAATCACCAAGAAAACAAGAGCAGATTAAAATACAAGTGATACTTTTTAAAATAACTTGCATAAGAAATGAATGATTAGGTAAAAGAAACATTCAAAACTTAACCCTCTTCTTTAATTGCAAAATAATCCACTTACTTAGGAAAAATTCATACTTCTTGACAGAAATAGGAATTTGAGATCATGCACTTGAATTAGGGTTGTTCTACTTAATTAAGAGTTTAGAAAAATATATTTTTCTATTCCAATAGAAATAGGGTCATGCTACATACCTATTGATGGAAGAAACCTAAGAAAAACTTAAATCTTTTGCCTTAGAACTTTAACACTACTGATTCTCCTCTTATTGTTTTAGGGGAGATTAGAATGTGTTTTTATGGAATAAAATACCTAATTAAGGGTTTGGGGTCATTTAATATAGGTGCTGGATAGTTTTTAATTGAGAAAATAACCAAAAATCCCTTAAATATAAAATAAAAATGAAATCTCATCAGGTTAAGGGTTGTATGGTGCGCCTCCCATGGTACTGTAAGAGTTGTGCAGCATGGGGCCTGTAGTGGGATTCATCCAGTGAGCTCTCTCGTATGGCGGTGCAACCCGATGCTAGTTCCCGACTTCCCCTAGCACGACTCATAACCTAATTTCAATCACAAAGCTTCCCATAACATCCTAAAACTTATCTAAAATAATTTCTACTCAATATAAGGGTCATATAGGTTCATTTCTAAGCTCTAAAAAGGAAAGCAAACATACAAGGCATTACATTATCCCCATAGGAATCATTCGTCCCCAAATGATGGTTAAAGATACATTTACCACGATATTAGAAGCATATTAAAGGATAAAAGTAAGCTTAGGAGTAGTACCTTCTATATCTTTGTCCCAAGAAAAGAACAACGAGGGATATACAACTCTCATATCACCTTTCAAATCCGTTTTAGTTCTTCTACCTTTTTTTTCATCCATAAGACTTCAACTAAAGTTATTTCTTTGGTTTTCAACTTCTGGACTTCTCTATTTAAGATTTTTATAGGTAATACTTCATACAATAAGGAATCTTTCACACTAATATCCTGTACAGGGATAGTAAAAGAATGATCACCCACACACTTCTTAAGTATAAATACATGGAAGATAAGGTGAATTGATGTTAAACCCTTGGGAAAATCCAATTCATGAGAAACACTACCAAACCTTTCCAAAATTTGATAAGGACCAATGTATAGAGGATAGAACTTCCTTTTTTTCCCAAAACTCAACACTCCTTTCAGAGGAGAGACTTTCAAGAATACCCAATCGACAATTTCAAACTCTAACTCTCTTCTTCTCATATTAGCATAAGACTTTTGGCGACTTTAAGTGGTATTAAGTCTCTCTCTAACAACTTTAGCTTTCTCCATGGCTTAATGCACAATATCAGGCCTGAACAATTTGGTTTCACCCACCTTATACCATCCAATCAATAGTCTACACCTTCTACCATAAAGAGCCTTGAAATAAGCTATTTGGATGCTATAATGATAACTATTATTGTAGACAAACTCTATAAGAGGAAAGTGATCTACGTAACTACCTTTAAAGTCAATAACATAGGATCTTAGCATAGCCTCTAAAGTCTAAAGTTTGAATAGTGTGCTCTGCTTTCCCATCCATTTGAGGAAGGAAAGTGGTGCTAAGATTCAGATGTGTACCCAAACCTTTCTTAAAAGATCGCCAAAACCGAGAAAAAATTGTGTACCTTTGCCGGACATAGGAGACCCATGGAATCTAACAATATCCTGAATGTACAACTTCACATAATTCTCCCTTAAATAATTTGTTCGTAAAGGCAAAAAATAGGCGGATTTGGTCACTCCATCAACTATGACCCAAATGGAATCATGTTGATTTCAAAAACATGAGAGACCGATTACAAAGTCCATATTAATTATAGCTATATTTTGAGATTTTCTACAAGTCCTCAAATGCTCAATCTTAACTTGTTGACAATTTAAACACTTTGCAACAAAATTTACAATATCTCTTTTCATGATACATTTTAGTAGAGCCGGAATAAACAATATACTTGGAGACATGGGTCTCAGTTAAGATCCTTTCTTGTAGTTCGTTATCATCGAAAATATACAGTATTGTTAGATGCATTATCAAAAGATATACATAAAATTTTACCATCAACACCATAGTATATTGCAACTTTTGTGACAGATTTAGAAATAAATTTTACAATATGTCCACAGTCTTCATCATACAAAAATGTTAAAATACATTTTTACATAAAAAATTACTTTCTATCCAATGACAAGTAATTGTTAAATAATCATTTTTGTTAACAATACGACCAAGATCAGAAGTTAGAACAACTTTACATGTTTTTTTTAATAATATAGATAAATAGTAAATATATTGTATATGGAGTCTACAAATATCGGATAGACAAGTACTTTTAGGAATACCCTCAAACATAGGATTATAAATTACTTGAATATAATGAATAAAAGCTTCAGAAGAAGCACCAAACAAAGAGAAACAACCCACAACTATCATTTCTGCTAATTCTTCATGATCCTTTATTTTATTAGAATTTTGAACTACTTTATCAGTTTTTGGGTTCAATCTAATTTAAGTTGGCTTTCCAACAGTTCCACCATCTTTCACCTCATCTAGCTCTTTTTGTGAATACTTTATAAATGTCTCATTAACTGACCTATACCCCCTTTATTACTCCCAGACTTATGCTCATATTTGCCTGACAAATATTGCATTCAACATGACTAATTTCTTCTAGTTGAGTATAAGAATTTCACACAATATTGAGTTATTTTTGAGATATTACAAAGGATTGGTGAGGAAGATTAACTGTTTGAACATTTACATTACTGGGTCTGAGTGTAACATCAACATTATCATCATTTTCATCTACATCACCAGGTTTTACTTCATTCTCTTATTCTATACCATAATTTTCTTGGGCCGTTTAATAATTCATATCGCAAGCACCTACACTTACTTTATTATCAAAGGGTTCGTTAATTGACACCAGAGGGACATGAGTATATCGAGTATTTGAACTACCTCTACCGAAATTGAAATCAATTTATTTCTTACTACCACTACCACTTTTGCGACACAAATTTGTAATACTTTTACCGACTTTTCTTAATTTATCCATATTACAAATTAAACTAACAAATATTCATAAAACGTAAAAGCAATACAAATAAATATTCAACCAAAAACACAAAAATTTAAAAATTAAAAGTAAGAAATGGAACGATCATATCAAATTGCAGAAGTATCCAAAAGTTGGTCAATTGAGTACTTTTGAAAACTTCCACTTGATATTTTTCATTGCAAAATACTATAATATAATTGAGCACTTTATGAGATAATTAGAATAATTGAGCGAGATTGAGAGAATGAGATTGTAAGTTGTGGAAAAATATTTTTTGAAATGGGGTATTTATAGAAAAAATTTGTAATTTAGCTTTTTTTTTTTAAATGTTTATTTTTGCACAATCGCCGGTTTGGCGTACAACTATATTATCGTTTGGACTACCAACGATTCAATTGGCAAATATGCAATAGGTGGACCGTAACTATAAAAGGCTGGAATTTTTTAAAAAATAATATATATACTGGATCGGTTCGATCTAATGCATCGGTGGGCCTGTCCCGTAACTGACTTGGGCCGATTTACCAATCTCCATTGACTGTCCGATCCAGCTCCTTAGCCGGCCCCTAAACCCGTTACCCTTACCGATTTTGGGATGGGTTCGATTAGATTTCCTCGTGGGCTGGTCTAATCGGATCGAAACAAAGCCAACCCTGCCCATTTGATATATTTAGTTGAAATTTCTAATTTATAATTATGTAAAACAATATGTTAGCGAGTTAATACATGCGAAATACATTAATGCAGCAATCACGTGAATAATTTATTACTACAGATAAGGTGACTTGACAGCTCTCTTTGGCCAAGGAAACTATTTTTTTTTCATTTTCTCCCGTTCTTTTCATTCCTTCTCTATGTTAAAACTTTTAATTATTTACCTAATTTATAAGAAGAATTTATATTTACATATGCATGATGATTTAAGTATATTTGAGCTTGGATTCCTCTTGTTAGTTTTATTACTCCTATTTTCACTTTATTTTTAATTATTTTTTATTTGGGCCATGGACCGGCACAACCCACATTGCTTAAGTCCTAGGGGCCAGCGGGCTTATACGGACTGGGCTAAAAAGCCCTATTTTTAAATGGACTGACTATATGTTGAAGCACAAATACTCTCTCCTGTCCGCAACAAATATTTTGCTTAGTTAATTAAAAAACAGATATATTTCAATGGAAAAAGCTATGGAGGAACAAACCTCAGAAATATCAAACCTACCCGAACAGGTCTATTTATTTATGATTATGAATAGCTAAATTCATAATTCTCAAAAATCACAGTATGATAAAATAAATTCATATTAGTTACTTTATAGTAGAATTATTCGAAGAATAATATGTTAAGAAGCTTATTAGCAAAGTGAAAATAGAGAAAAATCCCTAAGAACTATGCCATCCTAAAGGTCAAACAAATGAGGCAAGAAGCCATGGTGGGGAGTAACCAGAGTAGAGGCGCTGTTTAAGGGAAAAGTATCCAAATTACCATACTAATCGTGACCGAAGAACATGTTATTTAAGAATAATCTAGTATATAGTAATCTAAGATGACCATATTTTGTTATGTATATGATTAGAGGGAATATTTTGAAAATAGCAATTTTATGAAAATGAATAATTATTTATCTGATGGGATGGTAGATAAATTTAAAATATTTATTTTGTATGCACTTAAGGATATAAAAATAGTAGATATAAGAAAAATCATATTAGAAAAAACATTTGGTAAATATTATATGACTAGAATAAATTACATACCATACCTACCTAACTACTCTTACAAACACTTATTATGATAAATTACACATATCTAGAAATTTTGGAAAAAGATATGAGAAACATACAGTTAATAGAAAAACAGATGAAAGTAAATATAGACAAATACATGGAAACTAAAGATATAAAATATATAGAGTTTCTTAATGAAAATATGCAAGAACTACTAAGACTAAAACAAACAACTATAAAATATTATAATAAAATATTTAGTCAATTTTAAATGATAGATAATCTTAAAGTCTTAATCTTATATATACTTAGAGACATAGAAATTATAGATATTAAGAAAATAATATTAGAAAAAGTATTAGACTATGAAATTGAAACTATAAATTGGATAGCACAGTTATACCTGGATAATTACCCAGAAGGATATTATTTGGATTAAGAGATGTTAGAATATATTAGAAAAACTAGAGAAAATCAAGATAATATAAATAAAGAAATTAATTATAGAAACCGAAATCGAAAAATAATGGAGAATCTAAAAGAAAAATTAATATGGATAGAAGAAACCTTAGAAAATTTAGAAAAAAGTACATGTGATAGTTTATATAATTTAAAAAACTCGCTACGAGAAGACCAACACAAGATAATAAATAACATTGAAAATCTAGAATTAGATATACATTACAGTACAATTAGGATAAATTATTATACAGAAATCTGTAACTCTGCAATTACTACAGGATAAAATAATAAACTACACTGAATCTATTTCATAAGTTAGGTATCCGCATATCCGCATCCCCATAGCAAGAAGGTATTAAGAACTAATAAACCTATAGAAGGAACATCATCAACAACAACTAAACTAACACCTATAGAATTATTAAAAAAATATGAAACAATTATAAAAGATGAATTTGGTAGTATGACAATAATAGAACAGAGAACAAGATGAAGAAAAAGATACAAATAGGAATTTAATATTAAATTAGCAATATGTAATATGTGTTATATAGATGAATATACTTGCGCATTTAAAGAATATTATTATAAAGGAGCGTATAATATAGAAGAAAGTAAAGAAATAAGAAAATTATATAATCTATCAAATTACAGGTTGGGCTGAGCCGACTCAATGAACCTGGCCCATATTGACTGCTCTAAACAAAACATACACAAAAAAAATCCCACCTGGTAAAACCATGTGACATTCATTTCATGCATGCACGAAAGAAATGCAAAAATGTATAGAAAATAAGACCGCACATATAAAATCCATAAAAGAAACTAAGGTTGAATAAATCATCAAAGAAACTAAAGTTGAATAAATGACAAGGGTATAATGTATATACACTTCTGATATATGATTATACATTATTTATATAATATCAATACATTACATGTATAGGACCATTTTTGTTGAAATATTTTTTGTTTCTTGTACAGTTACATTCGAAGCCCGTTTATAAAAGTAAAAATTAATTGTCGTTGTGGCTAATTTTTCTACTTAACCCGGATCTCTAGAATTCATTTCGGACAAATCTTTGGAGTTGGATAGGATTTTAGTAAAAGAGTATTGCTTTTAACTTTTGAAATGTATTTTTTACTTTTTTTTTTAATGTATAAATATCATAAATACTAACTCTTTGAAGGTAATTATACTTTCTTTCACTTTTTTAATTATTTTACTCTCTCACTATTAATATACATAACATAGCCGCCATATACATAGCATTTTGTGTATATGTTTGGATATTTGTAATATGTTTAAGGAGTTGAGATTTTTTGTAATATTGAAAACATAAGTTGTGTATTTGTGTAATTTTTAGTTTTTTTTATCTAAGGTTGCTGCTAATAAACACTTGATTTTAAGCTATGCTAAAATAATTTTAGCAACTTTTCTAAATTCTTCTTGAAACTTATCTGGTTTAAAAACCTGAATCTTTAAGTGATATTACATAAAAATTCAACTATTTTGTTAATTACAGTTTATCCCGGTTTTTTAAAATGAGATACATATTTTATATGGTGATACATATAAAAAAGTAATAGATTTAAAACAAACAAGATATTTATTTAAGGAAATAATAGATTCTCTTTTATTCATTGTATTCTTTTATTTAAGGAAAAATATCTAATTTCTCTCTTTTTTTAGATTTAGTTTAGGTGTTTTAATTATGTTTCTCTTTTTTCATCTTTAATTATGAAAGGTATATTTTTTTGGTCTTTTTTCTCTTTTTTCGTCTTTAATTTTAGTCTGCTTTTCTAGATTTTATTTTAATTATGTTTCAATTCTACTTTTAGTCTTTTTTTTAAAATATTATTACTTTTGTTTCCTACACTGACTACACTATTACCTTTCATTAATAATGAATCACCCATAATACCATATATATCACCCATTAATATCATATGAATCACCCAATAATTGAAATAAATAATTGTATCTACCATATGAATCACCATAATATCATATATATGAATCACCCAATAATTGAAATCAATAATTGTATCTACAATATAAATCACCAAAATATCATATATATGAATTACCCAATAATTGAAATGAATAATTGTATTTACCATATGAATCACCATAATACCATATATATCACCCATTAATATCATATGAATCACCATAATACCATATATATCACCCATTAATATCATATGAATCACCCAACAATTGAAATAAATAATTGTATCTACCATATGAATCACCATAATACAATATGTATCACCCATTAATATCATATGTATCACCCGTTGTAGTTAATCTATTATACCACCTACCTATTAATTCCGCGCACCCCCCTACAAATGGTATCAGAGCACAGTAATCTAAAAAGTACGGAAGAGATATATATTAGAGTTAGAGTTAGAATTAGAGTTAAAAAACTACCTACAAAAATATTAAATTAATTATGCGAAGACCATTTAAAAATAGAGAAGCTTTTAGAAAAATTAAAAAATCATTAATTAGTAATTATTCAGAATATATAAGTCTAAATAAAACAAAAGAAAATCCACAAAAACTAGCCTATTTAATTACATTAATATCTAGTATTGAATCAAAGTTAATAACACATTTAAAATCTAGAAGAATGAAACATATACCGCCTAATTATAATAAAATTAGATTTAGATATCCACCAAAATATTATAAACATAATTTAAAATGAATAAGGTACAACGATATAAAGAATTAAAACAAATTATCTCTGAAAAACGTAAAGAATTAAAAATAAGAATAGAAAGACTAAATTATAATATATTTGCCGGAGTTAGTAAGAATTCAATAAATACACAAAAAGATGAAATATCAAAATTAGAATCACAAATAGATAGCTTAGAATATATATATATCAACATGAACTATTCACAATAAAATGAACAAAGAAGAATTTATAATAGATGAAAAAATATATGAAAACTACGAAGGGTCAAAAATAAAAATAGTATTTTCTAATTTAGGACGAAGATATAAGAAAATAGGTGAACATTTATATCTAATGTTAGAAAAAGAAGAATTAAAATTAGAAGATAAATTAACAGCAATGGTAAGAGTAGAAAAAGAAAATGAAGAGATAGATAGGAAAAAAGAAATAGAAAAAATAAAACAACAAACTACAGAAGAAATACGAAAAATAGAAGAAACCAAAAATAGTAGATACATTAGGAGCAAGAATAAAATATTTACAACAATGGTATAGAAACTTATGTGAAAAATATAGAGAAGAATTAAAAATGGAAAAAACATTAATAAGAAATTTAGCTTGTTGCAAAAATAAAATAGCACCCCAATTTGGATGCGAAGAAAGATATTATAAGAAAAGAAAAAGACATAAGAAGTATAAGAAATATAAAAAATCAAAATATAAATATAAAAAACCAAGAAAAAGATATTATGTAAAAAATTATAAACATAAAAGACCATATAGAAAAAAGAAATCTATAAAAGAATGTACTTGTTATAATTGTGGAAAGTTAGCTAGAGATTGTAAATTACCTAAAAATCCAAAAAATAAACAAATATCAGAAATAAAAATAGAAAATACCGAATACATGCAGATAGATTATATAGACTATGAATTAGAAAGTGAAGATAGTATATATGAAATTTCAGAAAATGAAACAGAAAACGAAACAGATAATGAAACAGATAGCGAAATAGATGAATCAAATGACTGAAGAAGATATAAAAATAATAACAAAGGAAGAATATTTAAATAATGAAGGAACGGAACAAAAAATAATATTTGACAGTAATATATTTGATGAAATAAAAGGAAAAGAATTAGATTTAAGTGTAGACAAAATATTTAAAATACCAACAATAAAAAATATTTTTACTAGGAAAAAGGATGAATATTATGTAGTATGCCAAAAAGAACATGTAATAGATTGCAGATATGCAAAAGGAAAAGCTAGTATACCACTAGTAACAAAAAGAATAATTAATAAAGAAATAAATGATATAAAAAGTAAAGGAGATCCAATAAAATATGTACACCTTGGAGGTACAGAGATATTAATAAAAGCATGTTTTAGAGAAGGAATAGATACACCAATAGAATTATATTTAGCAGACGATAGAATTATAAAACCTATAGAAAAAAGCATAATAACTGCCGTAAAAGGAAACTTAATATACCAAAAATTTAAATTTATAATAAGTGCGAATTATTCAGTAGCAGTAACAGATAGGAATATAGATAAATCATTAGTATTATATTGGAAAATATCAGGAATAGAGTTAACCCCAGGAAGTAAAATATTTACAGCAAGATGTAAAAATCTATATGTATTAACAACAAAACATAAAATAACAGGAAAAAATAAGATTAACAAAATACAAATAGAAAGTCCATTTGAACAAATAGTAAAAACAATAGATTATAATGATTATACCTATAGAGACATAGATACAGAAGAAAATTTAGAAATAGTAAACGATAGAATAAGTACAACGAAAAGAATAGCTAATGAAAAGCCAGAGTCATCAAGCTCATCAAAAAGAACAAGTTATGAAACAAGCTCAATAAGTAATTTAAACCAATATTACATAACAGGAAAAATAAATGAAAAAGAATATTTAATACTTTTGAACACAGGACAAGAAGAAAATTATATAGCAAAATATCTAGTAAAAAACGAAGAAATAAAAACCAATATATGCCCAGATTTACCAAGAAGTTTAACAAATAATAAAAATCTAGCAGAAAAAGAATTAATATTAGGAGTTAGAAAAATGAAAATAGAATTCGAAGTAAAAGAAGAAATGCAAAAAGCAGATATAATATTAGGAATAAAATGGTTGGAACAAGTAAAGCCATATAATATAGAACACACACAATTAACCTTAACATATAACCAAGAAAAGTTATTCTTAAAAAGAGCCTTAACATGAAATGAAGATACATGTATTAATGAAGATAGTAGTAGAAGGATATTACAGTAGATATTATACGCCTATGATAGATACAGGAGCAGAAGCTAATCTATGTAGATATAATTGCTTACCAGAAAGCAAATGGGATAAACTAAAAACACCAATAATAGTTAAAGGATTTAATAATGAAGGAAGCTTAATTACTTATAAAGCTAGGAATGTAAAAATACAAGTATGGGATAAGATATTAACAATAGAAGAAATTTATAACTATGAATTAACATCAAAAGATATACTTTTAGGAATGCCATTTTTAGATAAATTATACCCACATATAATAACTAAAACAGACTGGTGGTTTACAACACCACGTAAACAAAAAGTAAGAGCAAAAAGAGTTAATAATAAAATAAGAAAGAAAACTGATTGGATAAAAGGAAGTGAAAAAATTACACAAAAGTTAGAAAATATAAACAATACTGAAGATACAGTAGAACTAGTAGTATTTTCGATAAATAAAACAGAAATAACTATATTTTCAATAAATAAAATAGAAATAATCCAGAAAAAATTAGAACAATTATATAGTGAAGATCCATTAAAAGGATGGGAAAAACACAAAACTACTATAAAAATAGAATTAATAGATAAAAATAGCATAATCACACAAAAACCATTAACATATAATTTTGATGATTTAAAAGAATTTAAAATGCACATAGATGAATTATTAGAAAAACAATATATACAAAAAAGTAATAGTAAACATAACAGTCCAGCATTTATAGTAAATAAACATAGTGAACAAAAAAGAGGAAAAAGTAGGATGGTTATTGATTATAGAAATTTAAATGCAAAAACTATAACCTATAATTACCCAATACCAAACAAGATATTAAAAATAAGACAAATCCAAGGATATAATTATTTTAGCAAATTTGATTGTAAATCAGGATTTTACCACCTAAAGCTAGAAGAAGAATCTAAAGAATTAACCGCATTTACGGTACCACAAGGATTTTATGAATGGAACGTGTTACCCTTTGGATATAAAAATGCACCAGGTAGATATCAACATTTTATGGATAATTATTTTAAACAATTATCTAATTGTATAGTATACATAGATGATATATTATTATATACAAAAACTAAAGAAGAACATTTAAAATTATTAGAACAATTCACAGATATAATAGAAAAATCAGGAATAAGTCTAAGCAAAAAGAAAGCTGAAATTATGAAAAACCAGATAGAATTTTTAGGAATACAAATAGATAAAAGTGGAGTAAAAATGCAACAACATATAGTACAAAAAATAATAAATTCGAAAGAAGAATTAGATACAAAAAAGAAATTACAATCATTTTTAGGATTAGTAAACCAAGTAAGAGAATATATTCCAAAATTAGCAGAAACCTTAAAACCACTGCAGAAAAAATTAAAAAAGGATATAGAATATAATTATGATGAAAAAGATAAAAAACAAGTTCAAAAAATAAAATTACTTTGTAGAGAATTACCTAAAT
The DNA here is from genome assembly GCF_002878395.1 of Capsicum annuum. Taxonomy (NCBI): domain Eukaryota; kingdom Viridiplantae; phylum Streptophyta; class Magnoliopsida; order Solanales; family Solanaceae; genus Capsicum; species Capsicum annuum. Next base: position 121,454,439 of record NC_061118.1, read on the forward strand.
TACAATTTCCAGACGAAAATAGAAAATTTATATATATAGTAGAAGCAGATGCAAGTGAATACAGTTACGGAGGAGTACTTAAATATCGATATGAAGCAGAAAAAATAGAACATCATTGTAGATATTACTCAGGTACGTTCAACGAAACAGAAATAAAATGGGAAATAAATAGAAAAGAGTTATGTTCATTATATAAGTGTTTATTATCATTTGAGCCATATATTGTATATAACAAATTTATTGTACGAACAGATAATACACAGGTACGTTGGTGGCTAACAAAGAAAATACAAAATTCAGTTACAACAAAAGAGATTCGAAGACTAGTTTTAAATATATTAAATTTCACATTTACAATTGAAGTGATTAGTACTAACAAAAATGTCATTGCAGATTACATATCAAGACAAAGCTACACAGACTGATATAGTAGAGGAAGATACTCTAGAAAAAATACTTAACACCCTAACTACGCTTTCAATGAAAGTGGACAGTATGGGTAATGAGATAGAAAAGCTAAAGACTAATGAAGGTAAACTGAAGTCTATAGCTACAAATCAGCTAACTCAGCAATGTGCAGAGCTATGTCGATCGGAAGACATTAAAAATCCAGAGCTAGAAGGAGACGTTGGGACACTCCATAAAACCCATAACATTTATCAATCTACTTCTGCAGGTACAAGCAAAGGAGTTAATAAGCCAAGATACCAAAATGCAAATATGAATAAAATATTCGAAAAACCATTTACCCCTAAAACACAAAAAGACCATTTATTCATACCCCCACAAGTTAATACATACCGAGACAGCCTAAACCAAGACAAGAAAATATACAACTACACATCCCAAAAATACATAGAAAATATATACAGAGTCCAAACATTTCTAAACCATAACCCCAGAGCCACAGATATCAAAGAACCAAACACCAATTACATAACCCAAAAATTACAAGGATACAACAAACTGATAGCACTACCTAAAACTAACCCAAGCCTAGTCAAAACTTGTTTTGATTATGGATTATTAAATACCATATACACCCAAGACGGAGAAGAGCTAACAGCCATGGAGGAGTTATATAAGATATTTACTACCTATAAGAGAATAACAAAAGGAACTTTATTTTATATAAAATGTTATACTGCACCAGCAGAGATATTGTATGATGAGATAAAACCAGTGATACAAGTTGTAAAGATAGGACTGACAAGAGACATGATTATACCGGAAGATATATCACGACAACCGGAGATACCTAGAATAGAGATACCAGATTTTTACGCAAATAAAAGACTTATTGGACTAGCTACGATCATACAAGAACTAGCAAATAACTACGCTAATGGAAATCCAATATGGAGCTACTATTCAAGAGACCACCAAATGATATATTCAAATTCAAAAGAACTAAGACAAGCAGATATGGAAGATGTAAGACAGTGGATATTAACACTACTCAACCCAGAAAAACAATCTACCGCACGAGCAATAAAAAAGGGATTTATTTCAGACGGATTATTAACGAGATACTGTAAGATAATTGGACATAAATATCCAGACCACCAATGTTCGAGGTGCAATGGAGAAGATAATATTATTCCAGAGGTACATCTAGAATAAAGAAGATAAAATGCCAGCTGGAAGGATAAAGATAAAGAGCAATAATGGAGCAGATACAGAGCAATAATAGAGCAGATACGACAAAAATCAACGGAGACAAGATACTGTATATCAATTAATTCGTTAGACTTTTTATGTAGCCATTATTATTGACTTTTTACTTTCTTAAGTTTTAGAAAATTGAATGTAAAGCTTTACGTGTAAAGTAACTTAGAAATTTAGGATAGGTTAGGTGGGATAGACCCCACTTCTTTAATTTTTCATTACTCTTTAGAGATGTAAATTTGTAAGATCCTTTCTATAAATACAAAGGCAGAAGCATTGCGGAAAGCAGGCCGCAAGCCGCAAGCCTTCTTTTGAAACAAATCTCTCTCTCCATTCCACAAACAAAAAATTTACTCAGTTAATTAGATAAATATACTCCAATGAAAAAAGCTATGGAACAACAGGAACAACAAACCTCAGAAACATCAAAGCTACCGGAACAGGTATATCTATTTATAATTATGAATAGCTAATTTCATAATTCCCAACAATCATGATATGATAAAATAATTCATATTAGTTACTTTATAGTAGAATTATTCGAAGAATAATATGTTAAGAAGTTTATTAACAAAGAGGAAACGGAGAAATATCCCTAAGGACTATGCCATCCTAAAGGTGAAACCATTGAGGCAAGAAGCCGTGGCGGGGAGTAACCAGAGTAGAGGCGCTGTTTAAGGGAAAAAGTATCCGGATTACCATGTTAATAGTGACAGAAGAACATATTATTTAAGAATACTCTAGTATATAGTAAGCCAATATGACCATATTTTGTTGTGTACGTGATTGAAGGGAATATTTTGAAAAAAGCAAATTTATGAAAAATGAATGATAATATATCTGATGTGATGGTAGATAAATTCAAGATACTTATTTTGTATGCACTTAGAAATATAAAAGTAGCAGATATAAGAAAAATAATATTAGAAAAAGCTTTTGGTAAAAATTATACGTCTAGAATAAGCTATATACCACAAATACCTAACTACTCTTATAAATACTTAAGGTAATAAGTTACATAAAATTTTAGAAAAAAGATAAAAAAAAAAAAAAACTTTTGTAGTTACTATAAAAAAAAAAAACACATGGAAAACAAAGATATAAAATTTCTTAATAAAAATATGCAAAAACTACTAAGGCTAAAACAAACAACTACAAAATATTATAATAAAACCAATTTTAAAAAAAATAGATCATTTAGATTATCTTAAAATTTTAATATTATATATACTTAAAAACATAGAAATTATAGATATTAAGAAAATAATATTAGAAAAAGTAATAAACTACGAAACTGAAACTATAAATTACCTAGAACAATTATACGAAGAAATTTACCCAGAAGGATATTATTCAGATTAAAAAATGTTGGAATATATTAGACAAACTAGAGAAAATCAAGAAAATCTAAATAATGAAATTAATTATAGAAACCGAATTAGACAAATAATGAAAGACCTAAAAGAAAAATTAGTATGGATAGAAAAAACCTTAGAAAATTTAGATAAAAGTACATGTGATAGTTTATATAATTTAAAAAATTCACTACGAGAAGAACAACACAAAATAATAAATAACATTGAAAATCTAGAATTAGATATATATTATAGCACAGATAGGATAAATTATTATACAAGAATTTGTAACTCTGTAATTACTACAGGATAAAATAATTAATGAATATATCTTACGAAAAAAGTAAATTATTAAAAGATAACATCCACGCACTTAATAAAAATAGATTAACTACAAATATGTACCAAATCTATTATACCACCTACCTATTAATTCCGCGCACCCCCCTACAAATGGTATCAGTAAAGTTGAAAAATGGGATTTTTCGTAAATTTTTAAAAAGTAAGAGATATTTAGTAATATGGTCTCTTAGTATGAGATTTGTGTAATTTATCCTTAAAAAATCACAAGTTATGAATAGCCCGCGCTAGCATGAGCCCAATAATTTTATACTAATTTTTGAAAATTATTTGTAGGTTATGCTTTCCTTTATATATATTTCTCCATATTTGTCAAGTTAATGCAATAGGTTAATGGATCGGTTGGTATGCGGAATTAATTATTTGAGATTAGAATCCTGAAAGTATAATTTCAGTTCTTGTCTTTTTGTTTTTGAAAATTTTCACTGTCTTGTTATAAAATAATATACATATATAAAATTCCTTTTTAACTGTTTAAAAAAATTGTGGATTAATCTTTATGGATGCGTGAATAAATTTTTTCTAGCAATATTAAGTTGCGATTTTTGAATTTTGTGCTTTTAAATTGTCAATATATCAAATGTATAAGATGTTCTTTATACATTATGTGTAAAGTTGAATTAAAAATTGTCAAAAAAGAAAAATAATATTCTCTTCGAAACCTATTAAAAAAGAAACTACCACAAACAAATTTAAAGGAAGAAAGTACTAAACCTCAAGTATTTGTTTTGCCGGAGAAAGATGGTAGAAAAACTTTTTTGAGCGCTCATCGTTTAATACTTTTTGTAAGTTTTTGCAGTGTGGATTCATATTTTTCATTTGTGTATATATTCTTAGCATTCGTTTTATTTTTGACAAACTAATTGCACATAATTTAAAACATAACAATAATTATAATTTTAAGCAATTAATCAATAAATGAAATGTTCAATCTAATTTAATGTCACGATCCAAATTTATTGTGAGTGACATCCACACTACTCATTCGGTGAGAGAACCAATTATCCAAATAACAATCCCATAATTCACACTTAGAAGAAATAAGAGGAGTTAATCCATCGTTATATCATCCAATCTAAAATCAAATTATATGTATAACTGAAGGCGAAAAAGTACTTATGCAAAAATCATTTCTAGGACCCAAAAGTCATCTGTACCAAGACATCTAAGAATATCAAGAAGGCGATGCACCTCAAACTGAAGTAAAACATAAGTTCAGGATTAGAGAACTATGCCAATAAGAAAAGATTCCATGGTAGCTCGAATATGCTCCTCATCCTGAAATTTGGAGTCAACGGCTGGAATTACAAGTGAGGTCTCGTAGGAGCCATTGGAATGTGCATTGCACTCACAAAAATAAATACATGTGTAGTATCAACATATAAGAACGACAATGCACTATTAGGGTCATTTGGCTAACCCAAGATGAAAATGTGAACACGTAACTAAGTTATAGTCTAACAAGTTAATTCATGCTTAACAAACATACACTCAGCATAACAAGCAACAATGAAAACAATTAGGAATCAAATCAACAAGTTAAGATATTATTACAAAGTCAAGTTTAGCCAAGCCAAGTAAAAAATAAGTCAGGACAATTTATTAAGTATAAGAATATATTTTTTTGGTTCACACATGGAACCGTCAAACTAACCTAACCCTTGTACATACACGCTAAAGGGATATACAACCTCCCTCTAGCCATGACCTGCAAGGAATAATTATTGTCCATGTACTAAAACTCTAGACACAATTGTATGCCAACCTTGTTCCACCAAAAGTCTGTGAGAACGTACTAAATACTAAACATTCCATATTTAGCAAGGTAGATCAAAATTATTTAACAACCGTAAAACATTTGCAAAGACCACACCAACAACATGAACTAACAAGCCATACTACAAAGTAGTTAACATGCACATATAACACAAATTGAATTAAACTGCAATATCATAACCTACCTCTAACGAAGCTTGCACAACTCTTTTATGCCGAAGCTTTGCCGTTCTGTGCAAGTTATGCTTGTTCGTGATCTAGAACATGCATATAAATACATAATTAAATAAATAACCTAATATGTTAGGATTTATAGGTCACCCAACTCCCAAGGTCAAATTCATGATTATTCCCTTCCTGTTTTAGGGCTTTTCCACCGTAATTCACCTAAAACTATCAATTTCATGGATAAATTGGTGAATTAATGAAATGTAAGGATAAATTAAATATCAATAATCAATATACATTAACTTATTCCCTAGCTCCAACAATTAATTAAAAACCACCATAAAATTCTTCCTAAACTCCGTGAATAAATAATTTTAAGGCTTAGTAATTAAATACGAGTTAACAGAGATGAGTTCCTTACCTTAAAGAAGTCAAGCGAAGAAATTCGGGTGAGTTATGACCTAAATCACCCTTCCTTTGGCCCAAAATGAGTTTTTTAAAAAATAAATTGTCTTGGAGAAATAGAGAAAATGACCAAAAGACCCTCTAAGCTTTGCCCAAAATCCAAACTACACACTTAATCTTTATGGGAGTCCTATCGCCCCCCTGATCTATATTTTCATGTATTTACTTCCCCTCCAAATGTTGAGCTGGCAACATAACCCAAATGATAATGCCTTCGTATTTACATGTGCTGGGCCCACGCCTTCCAGGTCATTTCCCTCCTAAAACGTCATATGGTCCCATTATCACCCTTTTAACTTTCTCTTTCTTCTCTCCTCTCTCCTCTCTTCTCTCTCCTCTCTCCTCTCTCTTCCAATCTTCTTTCACGAAATTCCTCTATTATTACATGCGAATTTAGTCATTTTTGAGTGTGAATCTACTCTTAGTGACAAAGTTTTATGGATTTTTGAAGTCTTGGCATTTGATTTTTGGTTTAATTTAGGAGAGGTACATGTTTTTGCCCTAAACTAATTTCATTGTTAATTAGGGTTTTTCCTAAGCATATGTTGACTGCTTAATAGATTTTTTTTCTTGTAAGTGATTTTCTTTGATTATTCTAAGATGGTACCATGGTGAAGTGTTAGATTTAACTAGTGGAGAACAGATTTATAAAGGTGGAAAAAATACAGAATTCTTAGATGTTGATATTAACAAGATGTAATATTTTGATTTGAGAGACTATATAAGAAAATTAAGATATAGCACAACATACACCTTTAGTATTAAACCACCTGATAGTGGCATTTTGGTAGATGTGGATAATGATATGGATATTTTTGAAATGATGTGTTCCCTGAAAAATGGAGATGAAGTGGATGTATTTGTCAAGCATTTAGTGGATGAACCAATTGTTGTGGACCCTCTTCCAATATTCTTAGTAAATATAAGTGTTGGGAATATAGAAGAATTTGGTGCATCTTTTGATAATAGGCCTAACTTTATGGTAGGTGAGGACCATATAAATGTGGAAGACCATTTTACTTCTTTTTCTACTTTACCTCCTTGCACTACCACACCACATTTCACAACTGCAGATAGTTTTAGTGCATATAGTTCTTCAGCACCTACTGCTACACCTAGTGTTGCTACATCTACTACTGCAGCTAGTGTTGCTGCACCTTCTGCTACTCAACCTAGTGCTATTGCAAGTAGTGTTGCTTTACCTAGTACTGCTGCACCTAGTGTTGCTGCACGTATTGCTGATGCAGTTGATGATATAGATGTTGGTCCTACTGAAAGTGATTTTTTAGGAAAAGTAGAGGGTTCTGATTACTCTACTGAGGACAGTGTTGATTTAGAAGAAGAATTAGTTAGATATGATGATGATGAAGATTGTGGTAGTGATGTACATAAGGAAGTTAGGAAGTTCAGAGTTGAAAAAAAGAAGTTTCAAAGGATAAAAAGAAATGAGAGAGTACCAACTGACAATGCAGAGATACCAGTAGGTGAAGCAGGACCAGATCTAGGGTTTGATGACACTGAAATAGGTAAAGTCAGTCATAACGGCAGGTTGGAAGGTGATGGGCCTTAATTTTCAAGTTCTAATGAGAGGAGTTTTGAGTTAGATGAAGATTATTGTTGTGCTGATGAAGAATATAATGTTCTTGCATCTTGTAGGGAAAGATCTATTAAGTTATCAAGGAAAAAATGGACAAAAGCCCAAAAAATCATTCATGACCCAACTGCAAAGAAAGTTGTTTGGCAGTTGGGTATGGTGTTTAAGGATGTAAATGAATTTAGAAGAGCTGTGACTAAATATGCAGTAAGAAAGAGGGTTCCTGTGGAGAAGTTGGTGAATCGACCAAAAAATGTTAGATTTAGATGCAAGGATGGCTGTCCATGGCGTTTGTATGCAAGTCTTGGCAACATAACAAAAGATTTCATGATAAAATCTTACATTCCAAAACATACTTGCAACAAGACAACCAAAAATTATTTTTCCAATGCAAAATTTTTAGCTAAAATAATGAGAGAAAGAATAATTCAGCAGCCAAATATAAGGTTATTCAATCTACAAGATTTGATTAGAAAAAAATTCAAATTGTATGTTGGTAAGACTACTGTGAGAAGAGCAAGAGCTAAAGTGTTGAAAGATATCATGGGTGCTCATATTGTAGAATTTGGAAGAATTCTTGACTACAAGGATGAGCTGCTGAGGATAAATCTAGGGACAAGTTGTGTTGTTAAACTTGGTGAGGCTAATGAATAAGGTAAACCAAAATTTTTGAGTTTCTACATCTGTTTTGATTCTTTGAAGAAGGCATGGGTACATTGTAGGTAGTATATAGGTTTAGATGGTTGTTTTCTTAAAGGTGTTTGTAAAGGGAAATTGTTAGTTGCTATTGGAAAATATGGAAATAACCAAATACATGGATTTTGTTTATTAGGTACATAAGGAATGACCTATGACTTGGATAAGGAGAATGTCTCACCTTGATTATAGATATGCAGAAGGTATATGTACTGTATTATGTGTAATTTGTTTTCTAGTTCAGCCAAGTAAATGTAATAATGTACTACTTTGACCTTGTTTTATTGCATGCATTGTATTATAGGGACTTTTTATAGCAATTGAGCAGGTGTTACCTCAATCTGAGCATAGAAGACATGCAAGGCACATCTTAGCTAATTGGGCTAAGGAATGGAGAGGTTTTCAAAGAAAACAACAATTTTAGAGGATAGCCAAAAGAAAATTTGAGTCTCAATTGAGGAAAAACATACAGAAGATGAAGTTGCTTGGTCCTGAAAAATTGATGGATGTCTTAATGTACTTCAACATTAATTACTGGTGCAAGCTTTACTTCAACACTGAAGTGAAATATGATTCTGTAGATAACAACATGTCTGAGTGTTTTAATGCATGGATCTTACCAGCTAGGCATAAGACCATCATTACCATGCTTGAAGAAATCAGAGTAAAGATGATAAGAAGAATAGGCACTCTAAGGGAGTTTCCAAGTACTTAGAAGTCCAACTAATCTCCAATGTGTTTAAAGGTTTTAAAGGAAAACATCAACAGGTCTATGGATTGTACCATTCATTTTAATGGAGTTGCTGGTTTTGAAGTGAAAGAAGGACTTTGTCAACACAAAGTTGATATTGTCAGAGGACTTGTAGTTGTAGGGTGTGGCAGTTAAAGGGTATACCATGTGCACATGGTGTGGCTGCAATATTGTTCAAAAGTACCCTCTGTATGAATATATTGAGAGCTGATATAGTAAGGGCACATATCTGAGAACTTACAAACATGGAAATGTGGCTAGTTTCTTCAAACATTGTTGTTGCACCACCTGAAATCATAACCCTGCCTGGTAGGCCAGCTAAGAATAAGAATAAGGAAGTTGGGGAAACAAAGAAGTTAGGAAATTTTCATACAAATGGACTAGCAATGACATGTAGTGTGTGTCATGTTAGAGGCCACAACAAAAGGGGGTGTCCTCATAGAGCACCATCAGTAAAAGAAGAACCAACTGCACCATCAACAGCAATAGCTACTGGGTCAGGCAGGGGAAGAGGCAGACCAAATGTAATTTTTTCACTTGAATCAATTATGTTATAACAGTATTCTAATTGTTAACATTTTTTTTAATTTGTAGAAAACTCCAACAGAAGTGACTACTGCTGCTCCTTAAGCAAAAAATAATGGTTCAGGCAGGGGAAGAGGCAGACCAAGGGTAAATTTTCGCTTGAATCCATTATGTTATAACATTATTCTAATTTTTTCAATTCATAAAATTCCTTTTATATTTATAGAAAACATCATCAGAAGCCATTACTGAACCTCCACAGAAAAAAAATGGGAGACCCAAAAGAATAATTTCAGTAGGTGCTACTGCAACTCCTCTACCTACAACACCTCCAGTACCTACTATATTTCTAGCATTCTGTTCTTTACCTCTTGATTTTTATGCATCATCTTCAATAGCTGGAACAACAAAAAAAAGAGTGGGTAGTGATAGGGAAAACACAACTCCATTCAAAAGGCAAAGAGTAGTAGGAATGGGTGTGTTTCAAGCTGAAAATGGCTTCAAATTCCTGAATGTAAGTCTCTTACTTTGTTATATCATATTTAGATTATGAGTCATTGTTATATATTGATTGCTAAACCTTTTTATCCTTTTTATAGCCTAGAATACCTAGCAGTAAGATATACTCCACTGGTCAAGCAAAGGTTGCAAGATCAGCTGATGTAACTGGTGATATTGGTTATACACCAAGTAGTACTAGTAAATTAAACGAAATGATATATAATCATTATCTTTGATACAATATTGTGAAAGATTATGAGGATCCAAATTATACGTATATTTAAGCATGCTAACGTAGAAATATTTATCAGGTGACCAGAAAGGATACATTTTGGTAGGCGTACAACCTATTTGATTTGAAGTCCATACATTTGAAGATGTCACACATGAAGTGTTGAATATTGTCACTTGATAAAATTCATATGAAAACTTTTGTAAGGATTCAAAATGTTTGAAACAAATAAAGTTTCTGGGAAACTTATATACAATCCTTGTATTACATAAGTTTATAACATGAAAATCATTGAAACTCTTGGAGAATTTTCAAAAGAAATAGATTATTTGCTGAAATAAGAAATATACCAATTTGGATTGGTTATGAAGTACCATATCTTAGAGCAATTGGTGCACTCATGTATATTGCAATTACTACAAGGCTTGATATAGCCTTTTCAGTTAGTTTTCTAGCAAGATTGCAGTATCGATCTTATTGGTCATGCTAATATTGGGTACTTATTTGACCCGTATAAATCTCAATCTCAAATATGCAATGTGTTCACATGTGGGGATACTACCATATCTTGGAGATATACAAAGCAGTCTATCTAGCCACTTCAATGAACTATACTGAAATAATAGCTATTAATGAAGCTAGCCGAGAATATCTATGGTTGAGGTCCATGATACATCTCATTCGAGAAAAATGTGGCTTGAAATATGACAAAGTATCCACGATTTTATATGAAGATAATGCATCATGCATAGCACAATTTAAATGAAGATTCATAAAATGAGATAGAACGAAGCACATTTCATCAAAGTTTTTCTATGAACATGAGTTACGCAACAAATTCATTCAAATGACAATGTGACTGATTTATTCATCAAGTTTCTTCCAACTACAACTTTCAAAAAGATGGTGCACAAGATCGGGATACAGAGCTTCAAGGATGTTCTCATTAGGGGGAGTTAATAAGCGTTGTACTCTTTTTCCCTTATGAGGTTTTGTCCCACTGGGTTGTAAGGTTTTTAATGAGGCAGTCTATATGCATATTTTTAGAGATGCGTACTCTTTTTTCCTCACTAGATTTTTTTTACACTGGGTTTTTTTCTAGTAAGGTTTTAACGAGTCACATTATCTATTAATTAGACATTCAAGGGGGGGTATTATAAATATACCATATATAGTGAATATCTACTTTACCATATATAGTGAATACTTACTTTACCATATATTGTGTATGTCTATTTTTGGAAAAGTTACAAACCCCAAGGTTAGTTTTCCCCTATAAATAAAGGGGTTTTGCTTCATTTTAATTCATCCCTCAAGAGAAATAAGAATTACTCTCTATTCTCTCTCTATTTTCTCTACTCTTCTTGTTTATTCTTTATAAGTTTATAACAATGCATGTGCATTTGAACATTTTTGAAAGAGTAATAATTTCATTTATAACATATTAACACTCAAATTACTATAAATAAGCTCAAAGTTGATGTATAAGTTTCATGTAGCATAAAACAAACTTTAATTATTGATTTTCCAAAATAATAATAAATCTAACAAACTCTTTTAATTTTTTCTTTTATATCTGCACTCAATCATACATGAATGAAATAAATGTTAAAATTGATTAAAAGTACACCATATATGTTTGAATGTAGAAGCAGAAGTAGAAGTAGAAGTAGAAGAAGCAAAAAAAGAAGGATGTGTTTTCCCTCAATGTCATTTAATTTTGTGTATTCACGAAAAAACTAAAGTAGATATTACGTAGATAGAGCGACCAAAATAGGGCACCACACAAATTTAGTTTTAGACAATACAATATTTGGTTGACAATACTAAATAATAAATGTATTAAATAATACAGAAATTTATATATTATTTTATGATGGATAAAATAATATATATATATCTAATAAATTATAAATATATATATATATATATATATATATATATATATATATATATATATATATAATGCATGATTCGTAAACTATTTAAAAACAAAAATTAGAGTTGTCAAAATGGACTTGATTCGTGAGGCCGGCCCAACCCAACCTTTAAAGTAAGTGGGGTTGGGCTAAGGTTTTTCATCCCATTTAGAAATGAGGTTTATAAGCCCAACATCACTTGGCCCGTCGGCCTCAGAGGCCTGACCCGTCAGCCTCAGAGGCCAGCCCGTGGGCTGGGACATTAAAAATAATTATTAAATATTTTAAGTTGGTAATTTATTTATTAGAAGTTAGGATTTTGTCAATCTTTTTTAACTAGCTACTTTTTTTTATCCATCCTTTGGTTGATACTAGTTTTTTGAAAGTTCTTAGTGTGTGTTTGAAATTGTTGGTAAGCTGCTTTTAGTTGTGAAATTCAAAAAGTTACTTTTACTCGTGATGGTTTAGTAGTTGTTGTCTTTACTTAATACACATTCTATTATTTAAATTTAGGCTCTCTTCTATTATAGTCTTGCTTTTTTTATGTAGATACTTTATGTATATTTGTATTTATTAACTTAACCATATTAAAATTTTCCTATGTAATTTTTAGCTAATCATCATTTCTCTACTTATTACAATAAATGCCATGAGCTAATTATAACTAAGAGATCGTTTGATGTGAGGTATAACGGATAAATATTTTGAGATAAAATGAAGGGATATTTTATCCCATGTTTGGGTGAGGTTTTAGTTAGTACTGACATTATTTATCGCAGCATTTATGTTATAGTGATGAAATAAATTATTCTATATACATGGTGGAATAACTAATTTCGGAATAACTAATCCCAAGATTAATTATTTTGGGATAACTCTTTCCCAATCAAACAACCCCTAAAGTTATTAGTAAGATGCCTGTAAATATGCTAAAAACTAGTAGGAGACATATTGAAGTGAAACCATAAAAATTAGTGATTGTCTAGTACTTATAATATTTCTGTTTATCATGTTTTGGGTTGCTTTTATTTTTTCTATAGGGCAAACCTGTCCTAACCTATGGCACGCTTAGGGCTGGTTTGGTCTGCTATTTTAAAGGCCCTTTAATTAAAAAGGCTAGCCCATCCTAGCCCATTTAATTCTCTAGCCCTCTAGGGTTGGGTTGGCTAACCCATTTTTATAGCTCTAACAAAATAGGAAATTACATGTGGTGACCCCAAATTTAGGTGGCTTTGTATATTTAATCCTAAATAAAAAAAATCCTTATGTAAATAGTCGTCATTGGTTTACTGCCATATCAAAAGGACTATTTTGCTCCTGAAATCATCTCTGTTCTCTCTAATGCCCTTGAACACATCTTCCTCTCCAATGCCTTACTTTTGCTCATTGTTGTTCTTTCTCTTCATCGCACTTCTCTCTTTCTTTATTGCTATCTCTTTCAACTCTTCAAACTCGCGATATACAAAAAAAGGCGGACAAACTTACGATAATTTTTCATCTTAAAGATATTATAATTTGTGGGTTTTGTATATTTTTGATAAATTTTACTTAAATAGGAATATTAGGTTTTGTAATTAACTTTGAATTGAAGTCATTGTTTGATTTGAAAATGGGAGAATATCTACCTACATAGACTACTATAAAAATGGTTTGTACAATTAGCTTTTTTAATTGTAAAAATAATAGTGTTCTTTTTGTTTGTAAATATCCAGATTACTCTTGTTAGTATACATTTATGTTTGAAAATTAAAAATTGTTCTATGCTTTTTCTTTGTAGTCATGTATTGTTTCCGATTAAGAAATAGAGCGTTTCTCAGTGGATGTTGCTTCCAATTCTTCAGGACTTTTACCCTTCAAACTTAATTGACATCATTATTGATGTAAGTTTGTACTAAATGAACTTTATCATTTATATGTATTTTACATCAATGTCTATTAGTATACTAAAAAAATTACAACTTCACTTTTTATATATTTTATCAATGAAGAATTCTCTATCACTCTCTCTTCCTCTAAATATGTTTATTAAGAGCTAATTCTAACCTTTAAGGCAAGAATTATAGAGCATCTATCAACTTATAACAGAACAAGGTAGTGTCGACTCTTATCTATAGGGGCTAGTTGTTTCTTTATGGGATAAGTCTTGCCTCTAGGGTAAGAGTTATTGAGCATCTGTTTAATTAATAAATAATGTGGAGCAATTCTTGTCCATGAGGCATAACTTGTTTGTATGAGGGCTAAGTCTTTGCGTCTATGTCAAGATTTACAGACCATATACTAACTTAGTAATATTATGTACAAGTAATGAATGTTGAATTCAAATATGCCAATAATTGGGATTTTCTCTTAATTTTGCTTAAAAACTTTAATGAAACCACTTTGTTCTAATTTTGTAAATTGAAATGATTTGAGAATTAGCTCACAATGAGGTACAATTAGGACTATTTTTCAGATCAGCTTCAAAGTGTTTGCGTTAGGCGAGTGACAACTTGTTTGCCTATTTTGTACATGTATTTATATGTGTCCCTTATACTTTGCCATCAAAGGTGTTAGAGTGTTACTTTATTTGTTATTTCCTTTTTTATTTTGGTCAGAAATTATCTCTATAAGATTCTAGCTTGGGTAGAGAAATGTTTGAAATCATACTTTATGTTTGGGTATTAAAAGCTTATGGGTAAATTTGCAATATTTGCGTAATTCTAAGAAGTAATCTTGCTTAGATTGCCCTTGAAAAAGTAGTCAAGTACATTTTCTTTGGTCAAATGTGTATGTACATGGTATCTAATACATGTTTAAATTTGTATTTACCTTTGTGGTGTGCTATTGTAATCAATTGTGTTATCAATCTTTGAAGTTTATGGTTTGTTCAAAGTGGGTCTAGCTCTGTTCTTCTCTGATGTACTTTGTTTTGTTCTAAAGGTACTAAATTTAAAAATAATAAGGTGGTCATTACAATATTTTGAATGGTTCTTGCTAATATCTGATAAGTTATTCCCCATCTGGTCAGAGACCATTCCAGACAACATTTTAAGTTGTGGGGGACGTAAATTTTATCAAGGTAGGAATCTCATTAGAGAATTTTGAGTTAGGAATGATGCTAAACATGTTAGTCAACTTTGTCATTTTCTTGCTTTTATATTATGAATGTTTGATGTTGTTCGAGCCTTGCCAATCCCAAGATTTACAGAACAACATCAAGAAAACAATCTTCAAAATTGAGAGATTGTGCGTAACTTGTGTCCTAATTATAGAAAATCATGTAAATCTATAAATAAAAAAGTCACACATGATATAATTAAGTTTTCAAAATATTATCATTCTTTTTCAAGCTTGAAATAGTAAAATACAAGTCTTAAATTTTCAATAGTTTGTTAAGTTAATACAGACTAAGCTAGTATCAACTCTTGCCCATTACGAATAAGTTGTTCTTTTGGGGGATAAAAGTCTTGCCTCTGGGGCAAGATTTCTCAATCATCTGCCAAACCATTATAGACTATGCTAGTGTCAGATCTTGCCCATGAGGCACAATTTATTCTTTTCTGATCTAAAAGTCTTGCCTCTTGAAAAAGAGTTATAGATGATCTACCAAATCATTAAAGACTAAAATAGCGTCAACTCTTGACCATGAACTTGTTTCTTAGTTGTATAACTCTTGCCTCTAGGGTAAGGGTTATAGATCATCTGTCAAATCAGTAAAGACTTGTGGACATGTGATTTTTGACCTACCCCGAGTTTTAACCTATTTGTTGGCATTAGATATTTTTATTTTTGTCCAATATTTATTTTAGTTTTTATTTCATTTTTAATAAGCTTAGTTGAAAATAAATAAAAAATAATAAGTAAAGTTACTTTTTGGGATATTTTTATTTTTATTTGTATTGTTATTTTTGTTTTTAAATAATATGAAAATTCAAAAAATATATATTTTTCTTTTAATTTTAATAAATAGACTAGTGGTTTTATTATTCTCTTAATTATAATTATTTTTACATTTTTTTAATAAATTTTATTATATTTTTATTAAATATAAAAATTAATTAATTAATATTATTTTATTATTATTATTATTTTCTATTTTATAATTTTTGATGTTTTTTAAAAAAGGAGAAAGTTTATCCTAAACATAACTATCCCAACAACCCCTAATTTTTCTCAACCTCCTTCAACTTCCCACCCTACACATAATATTACACACATACACGGACACAAAAGAGGAATGGACATTCTACCTAGACAACAACTATCAGGAAAATCAGGGAAAACAACCAGACAAAAAAAAAGAGAAAACAAAAACCAAAAAGAGAAGGAAAAATTAAGAAAATAAGTTGGAAGGTCTAGTCTTGGTTGCCTGTCGAGTTCCCAGTGACAATTATTTCACGCTTTGTTGTCCAATTCAAGCAATCCCAAGTTTTTATTCAAACATGTATTTTTATTTTATAAATTTTGTTATAAATTGAATCATAATATAATTGTTTTAGTGATTTCCTGAATTGTTATTATGTAAGTTTGTTGTAGTCTTTAATTTGATACATATTATTAACAGTGAAAAGAATTAATAGAATGCAATAAACTATCTAATTTTTTTCATCTGTATATGAAAAAAATAAAGTAAAAATTATTTACATGATAAGTCATTAATTCACATACGCATTATCTTCCACACAGATTTACCAATATATATGAATATCCACATTCACTGAACAAATACGCACACACTTACCATCAGAATACATTTTCACGCATAGTTACACCAATTCCCT